>NW_025109988.1:528992-558256 GCF_011392965.1 Frieseomelitta varia | reverse complement strand
TAGATTTAAGTCTATTTCAAGTATACTGTAAGTATATTTAAGTATATGAAGATATACTGTAAGTATATTTAAGTATATGAAAGTATACTGCAAGTAGATTTAAGTCTATTTCAAGTATACTATAAGTATATTTAAGTATATGAAGGTATACTGTAAGTAGATTTAAGTCTATTTCAAGTATACTGTAAGTATATTTAAATATATGAAAGTATACTGTAAGTATATTTCAAGTATATCAAAGTATATTTTACATATAAATCACTGTGATTTGAATAACGATTCAAATAAATAGATTTATGCAATCGTGCTTCTGTCCAAACAGAAGTTAATATTAACTTTGATTATAATTCTGCAATAATAAATAACGAAAATTATACAATTATTCATATGACATATACAAAAATAATATTCCTTACACGTGTGACTGTCATTTCAAATCATCGCGCCGCGAGAGTGTTAAAATGATCAGTCGAATTGTCTTCGTTTGTTGAAATTCGAATACGAGTTCTTTATTTTGTATCACTTTCCCTTATTCATGTTGCATTTGTGGCACATGCTCCTGTGCTTATCTCAAGCCTTATCGCTTGAGTAACCATAGTTGAACGACTGCGAGAGATAAACAGCAGCTACACAGTTCTCTGCTGTGAACGCTTTTAAAGATCGTGTGTATGTTGTAATTTCAATATGAACAGTCTTTCGTGTATGATTGTTCTCGAATTTTTATAAATCGTGCAGTCATGCATTAAAAATATTACTACAAAATTACATACAGTGTTTGTAATCTTCTCAATTTGTTAAAATTTTCTTTCCCCGCCATTCTGTTATACTTTGAGTATTAGGGTCAGACGACAAAACTTCAAGAAATCCTAACATTCATCGTCTAACCTTAATATTTAAAGTTCAGTAAAATAAGGAAAAATAAAAACGTTGGCAAGTTTTTAAGTGTTTGCTGTAGAGGAGAGAGACTACAGTCTTCGAAAAAACCACAATTTTGATCGTGAAACAAATTATTTGAAGTTCAATAAAATGAGGAAAAATGAAAATCTTAGCAAGTTTTAAGTGTTTGTCGCAGAGGAGAGAATCTACAGTCTTCAAAACCGCGATTTTGACCATTGAAACAAATTTTTCAGGGGCATTTAAATTTTTATAATCTTCTAGAATAAACTAGCATTCTTACTTTCTCGCTTGTTGTATCACGAAGAGAACTCGAGAAACAAGGCAACGGCTAAAGTAGAATTTAAAACGAAACAAAATGGGTTGTTATTACGATTTTTACTTCTTCGCAGTTAGTTACTTTAAAGTGGCAATTTTATTGGTTCAATTGTACCCCTCAGTGCATTTGCAATTTTTGACCGCCACAGACTAAAAGAAAATTCGATTCCAGAATAGTTAAAAACAAATAAAAAAAAAAAAAATAAAAATAAAATGTATTCCTGTAAAAAAAAAAAAAAAAAATTGCGGATAATATGAGAAAAAACGATAATTTTACACTGAAAAAAATAGGCACACTCTGGACTCTTGATGCGTGAGATAATTTCACACGTTATCGATCTCGGATTGATTCGACCATCGAGCGATTTACAACAGAAAAGGTTTATGCGCCCCCCCGAGCCGTTATCTGTTGCTCACCGTGTGCCAGAGTCGTGTAATTTGCGCGATACGATTTGTCCTTTTTACTCTGTAGAGTATAAAGCCGGTGTTTCGTGAAACATGTGTATGCATAAGCGGACAGGAACGACTCGCAATATGCAAAGCCTGACCTTTGAATATAAACGTCGTTTGTTGGAAACGTGAAATGCAACCAATTGTTCACGGTTCAATTACTCTGCATTGGAAAAGCATTTTAGCGGCGCTTAGATAATCGATATTCAATCATAGTTGCGAAACCAGCGATTTCCAACGATCGTCGTTCCACTTTGACATCAGTTTTATGCAATTTGCGAATCTTGGGAAATTTTTAGAACATCATTTTTATTTTTATTTGGCCTTTGTGTTATGTTTCGTTCGTTTTTCATTTACTGTCGGGTTTTCTTCATTTACATTTTGATATTTGTTTAATTTTATATTATTGAAACATTTAGCGTTTGATGAAATGTTTCGTAAAAAAAGAAAGGAAGAATATTTTTATTGTTTTAATTAGAAATCGCAAAGTGGAATGCTATCGTATTGCTTCGTAATGTATCTATGACTCATGGGAAACTGTCATTTTTGTCGGGCACGATAGTGATTAGTAGATATTGAAGTTGCGTTCCATTTTACGTTGATATTTATTTTATCCACTTTTTTTTTTCCAATATAAATTTGATATTTTAATACATGATTTCTCACATCCCATATTGTCATATATTTCACAAGAAATTCTGTTTCGTTATCAATCATACTTATTACTAGTCAAAATCAATCATTTTAGTGCTCAGAATGATCAAAGATCAAAATTTTTGCAGTGAGTAAGAAGCGTATAACAAATTCAGAATATTTACAGTCGATGAAAAATTGTCAATACTTTGAACTTTCACAGCTTCCTAAAAAGAAACATATAATATTGTAAAATATTAAAAATCATCAGTTTACAAATGGAACTCTTTACAATCACCTTTTGAAACTTGTATGATTTTCTTTTTACTACTTTATTGAATACTAATATAGAAGAGATCCTAACATTTAACTCTAACTTTTTAAAATTTCATAAAATAGTGGAAAAAAAATCGTAAAACATTTTAAGGAGTAAATCTCGTTGTAAAGAGTGAATTTCTATCTTCAAGACAACGTGAATTTAATCATGAAAAATGTTCCTTTAATGTTTAAATCTAACTTTATATTTTTACAATTTTTCTTTTTTTTATAAAATTGTATTATAGATAATATAAATTAATTGCGATGCAAAAGCTGACTTCAAAAAACAGTTTCTATCTGCAACAAGGAATATTGATTTAATTTATAGCATATAGTTTTTAGTTGTTAATTTTTAGTTTATTGTTAATTGTCTCTTTATTGCAACAAATCAATTTTGTCACTAATTTCTATCACGGAGACTATAAAATAAGATAAAACAGTTATTTGAGAGTTAAAATATCGATAATTTTTCATTGTCATTGGTAATTATGTTAGTCGTTGTGATACTTTTCCAAGTGCCTTAAAATGAGACCAAGTGAATCGTTGTATATATGATTTTTTTTTTTTTTTACCAAATTGAACTATGGATAATTTAAATTAATCGCGATGCAAAAAAACAGTTTGTATCTGCTATCAGAATAGCGAATATTAATTGACCTTAAGTTGTTAATTTTTAGTTTATCGTTAATTGTTTATCTATTGCAACAAATCCTTCAATTTTTAGCCATTTAATTTTGTCACTAATTTCTATCACGGAGACTATAAAATAAGATAAAACAGTTATTCGAGAGTTAAAATATCGATAATTTTTCATTGTCATTGGTAATTATGTTAGTCGTGATACTTTTCCAAGTGCCTTAAAATGAGACCAAGTGAATCGTTCTATATATGATTTTTTTTTTTAATTGAAACTATGGATAACAAATTGAACTATGGATAATTTAAATTAATCGCGATGCAAAAAAACAGTTTGTATCTGCTATCAAAATAGCAAATATTAATTGACCTTAAGTTGTTAATTTTTAGTTTATCGTTAATTGTTTATCTATTGCAACAAATCCTTCAATTTTTAGCCATTTAATTTTGTCACTAATTTCTATCACAGAGACTATGAAATAAGATTAAACTGTTATTTGAGAGTTAAAATATCGATCATTTTTCATTGTCGTTGCGTAGTTACGTTAGTCTCGAGCTATGATACTTTTACAAGCTCTTTCGAGCGATGAAAGAAGGGCGCGCGCGCGCGCGCTCACTGACAGAGAAAATATGCGATCGACGTAAATGAAGATTCACGAGACGCACGTGACTTTCCCAAGGAGAGAAACGGAAAGTCCGTGAAATTGCATCGAGTGCGAGCGTCGCGCGCGCATACGAGCCCCGATGCGCCGTAAATTCCGCACCAAGCGTGTGTCGCGCGGGCACCGCCGGCTTGAAAGCCGATCCAGTTCGCAACGAGCGACCGCGCTGGTGTCGTCCGCCACCGACGACCAGTAAAATTCTCGCCCCCGGACTTCGTTTGTGCAATTCTTTCCTTCGCGCGCGGCGAGAATCAGTCTGCCTGAACAGACACAATCCAAAAGCTGCCTCTCGTTCCAGAGTTCGTCGCGTTCGCAACCATCCTCGATCGGTCGGGAGTCTCAACGCTTGCGAGAGACGAAACATACGATCGACACGCGTGCTCTCGACGATTAACGCGACGATGAACAGCAAACGAGTGATTTAGGTCAGTGTGGTTCAAGGTGAAACTGAGTCTAGCCGAGTGTGAGAACCAGCTTTTCCCGAGTTTTCCCCCTTTACGGTTACGTCGAGACTTGCGTTAGATCGATAGACGGTGGCTCGCAGTTTCCCGCGATCGACGCTTGGGAATCTCGTATAAATGTGAGAACGATCTTCGTCGGTGGAGAGAGATGATGGTCGTAAAGGTTCCCGCCTACGATCTTTCATATTTTCACGTCCCCGTTTCTGTCTCGGCGAGCAAGGGACCGTTTCAACGTTTTTAATCCTAGCACGACATCGAGACGTTCGTTTAACTTCGACGTAGTCTTTGGTGAATTTAGGAAATCTTTTAATAATAATCGAATACTGGGTGAATCGTGTGACAGCTATCTAGTTACAGCTTTGTATTTATATGAGATCGGTAACAGAATTAAATGAAATTAATAATTCAGGGAAATATTGCCGCGATAGAGATTCAGTTCCATTTTAGTAAATTTTAGTAAATTGGCAATTAAAAGCTATTCGAACGTGCATATATAAATTTGTAGCTTATGTTCGCCATACATTACAAATTTACAGGTGAAAAATCGCCTGTTCTTTTAGAAACGTGTGTTTCCTTCAAACCTTGTTGTTTAATCGCGTAATTATTAACCACGTTGCGCTGGCAACTGATTGCGGACCATAACGAGCGACCAAACCGTATAACAATAATTCGTCGCTTTCTTCTTGTAATAAATTAAAGTAATAACTTTATCTTATATTTATTATCTCTATTATATTTTATATAATTTACATCTTATATTTATTGTATTTATCATCTTTATGTGTATAATTCATTTAACTTAAGTAATAAATTTATTTTTGTTTTGCCTATTTTGTTTTACTTGAAACTGAGAGGAATGGTACGATTTTGGGAGAAAAAAATTCTCGACGTTCGTGGCACGTCATTCCAGCGCAAGTGGTTAAGCAATGCGAGCACCTACGCACATTTTTATATGTATCCCTATGCCGGAATCGAATGATGCAGAGCGATATCGCGGAGAAAGGATTCCCGATTCGAGGGAAAAGGGGCGAACAAATTGCCGTTCGGTGCTGATAAGACGTCGTCGTCGGTCGGACGACTAGGTCAGTGTTGGTATTGAATTCGTGCGAGGATCAAAGACCGTTGGGAATGTTGTTGCTTCCTTCCAGACGAGAATACCAACACGGACTCGCTTACGGCGCGGGCCTCGTTACCGATGGACAGCCACACGACAAACACTTGTTGCTAGAGACGTGTGTCGAACGAGAACGTCTGCATCCGCGTGGCCTCTCCAACATTGTTCCTCCGCTGGAATTATTGCGCCCGTGGGACACAGCCGGATGTTCCACTCCTGTGAAATATTGAAACTTATCTCGGGTACTGTAGTTCCCAGGCGAACGGGGTAAATTAAGGTTTTTCTTATTGATATCTCGCACGGAGATTGACTGGTGTGGCCATACCAACGATTTCAAAAATATGAATTTCTTCATTCTTAATCTGCCTCTGTTGGATCGTCTTCGAATTCCTCGAACGCCGGATAATTACATACTGATAAATATTTGACCATTTTCTGGACCATTTTGGCCATTATTACAAAATTATGCGCGTTCTAAGTTTGTTACAATTTGAAAATAAAAGTTTTCTATAAAATGTAATTTTTGTCACTCTGTGTATTTTCTACGTCCATATAAATACTGTAATCGATGATAGGAATAATATATTGGTATCAATTACTATAGATGGAAGGCGTTCCATTAAATGGTCAAGGATAGAGTGTACGTAAATTCAATATTTTCTTAAACGAAATATATAACTCTGTTTGAGTTTCGTTCTCAAGTTTTCTTGAAATTCCTGACGAGAGATGATGATTTATTATTAATAGGTAATTTTAATTTTCTTCAGTATCATTTTTTGAAATAACTCCGTGCGTTGAAGTTTCATTGATCCTTTGAACGTTCAGTTCGCGTTTGTAGTGCAGAAATGCTCGACTCTTGAACGGACCTTCGGTTTTAATTTGACAGACGGAATTTATGTTGAATTCATGCCGAATTGGCAAATAGAAACAAATTTTCCTTCGCAGTGTATTAAAACTGTGTAACGAAGCATCAAAAGATTACATAAATCTTCAAATAATGACATTAACACGTCGTACAATTATTAATTTGAAATTAAGCACGATCGACAATGATTGAAACGTAATTAATTTATTTATTAGAAGCTTAAAGAGAATGACATATTACAATATATTGAATAAACGTATCAAACGATACATTCCGAAAGACGAATGATAAATTTTTCGACCTTTGTCCAAACTTAAGTTAAATAAACATTCAAAGGATGTTGTATCTCGTAGAATTCATTTCTTGATAAAGTTTTTCAATGGTGTCGTCGATATAAATTTTGAATCAGTCTCTTCACGTTATGCATTTCGTTTTGTAACGATGACACGCAACAATGCTCGTGTTAAATTCGATGTTAGGTTCGATTTTCGCGCGTTTGTCTTCGCCGGTTTTGCAAATGTTCGTCGTAAACGAACGTGTTTAGAATTAGAACGTCATTGTCCATCCTGTCCGCAAGAACAGCCAGGCATCGTTGGAATAATTTTCGCATCCCTCTGGCGATACTTGCGAAATAGAAATTCCGCTATTATAAGAATATCGGTCATCGTTCAAAACATCGCGCCATTAGAATAATAACGCAGCGATGCAGCGAGAATTCGCGCGTGCAATGTTTACCGATGTATATTTTCATTCTCATACAATTTCGTACGTTTATTTTCAGACTCGATCATCCTTCCGTGTTCGAGATCAAGTTAACCGTTTCATGCCGATCGGATGCTATTGTAAAATACAGAAACTCGTAGAGCTCGGTCGGTTTGAATCTGCGAAATCATAGTTTTCAGATCAGTAGTAGGGAACATCATTTTCTCAATCTGTTAACCTCTTGCGTTGAGAACTTTTTGCCCCAGAATTGCAATATTTTCTCTGTTTTAAGTATATTTAAGTATAACTCAGGCAAAACAAATAAATTTATTAATTATCGACGTGTTCAAAAAGAAAGTGACGAATTGTTGTGTACGGTTTGGTCACTCGTTATGGTCCGCAATCAGTTGCTAAGTGCAAGTAGTTAACCTTTTGCGCTGGAAAGACGTGCCACGCACGAATTTTTTGTCCCAAAATTGCAATATTTTCTCAGTTTTAAGTATATTTAAGTATCACTCAGGCAAAACAAATAAATTTATTACTTCTCAATAATTTCTATCCAGTCATCATACCGACGTGTTCAAAAAGAAAGCGACGAATTGTTGTGTACGGTTTGGTCACTCGTTATGGTCCGCAATCAGTTGCCAGCGCAAGTGGTTAATAGAAGAGTCGATAGAAGAAAATTAATCATCGTCAAAGTATTTTCGTAGGAAGTAAATTGTAGTGAGAGTGCAAAAAGTATTCGTACGCTCGATGAGAAATTGTGGACGTTAAACTCGTGGAAAAAAATCGCGGAACAATTAAACCGAGTGTCATTTTAAAGCGTTGAAGCTCATTTTACCTTCGTGATATCGAGTCCGTTTCTTTCAGAAATATTTTTACGTCATTCTGGTAAGAAGCTGAACTTTATCTCTTTCCCCTTGAGAATTTTGTAAATTCATACGACTTCGCGTGGACGGTGAAAAATTCTTTCCCTAACTAAATCTACCGTGGCCTCGAAGATTGAAGTCTCCTCTTTACATCGACGTTGTAAAATTTTCCGTATAATCTTCTCCACGAAAGTTCCGACAGTTCTTCATCAAGTGCACGAGTATTAAAATTAGAATTATCTAGAATTATAGATGTTTCTGATTGAGAAATTACTCCTCTGTCAGATTGAAACTAACATCATTTTTTAATAAATAAGTACAATGATTACTTCAAAAACAAGAGAGAGAAATCTGCTCCAATATTGAATCATTCTATATCAAGGGATTTTATATTGCAGAATCAAGTTAATATGCGAACGATCTAAAACGTCACGTTCATGGACAGCGATGCTCGTTTGTCATTTGCACAGCTCCAAGTAACGCGTTGACGGAATTTTCGCGTAGGTGTCCCATTTAAATCCAGACTTCTCTCAAGTTGTATGACCGTTCAACGATATTCGACAACGACCGGAGGGAAACTAAATAACCAGACCTACGAATAAGCTTGATGTTGTCGGTGATTCTCACTTGTTAATTGCTGCATTGGGAATTTGTCCCTTCCACTCCGAGCTCTCTGTCACGTTGTTACGTTCGACATCTTCGCAGGAAGTTCAGCATCGTCGAAATTTTCGCACAATCTCGTCGCGATCGACTTAGTGTTCCTGTAGTTCGATTAAACGCTTGGAATTTGCATCTGCAGCGGAAAGATATCACTGCGAAAATAATTAATTTCATTTTTAAAAAATTCGAATTTTAAATTTTAATTTCGAAAAGTTGTTTTTTTAAAAGTTTCAAAAGAATTTTAGTGTTGGAAATCTGGAAATTGAAACGTGTTTTATTATATATTTATATATATTATTATATATTTATATATATTATTATATTATTATATTATTATATATTATATATTATATATTATAATTTATATATATAATATATAAACGTGTAGTATTAAAACAATTAATAGGGTTGATAATTCCAGCAAAACAAATATCTCGCGGTGAATTGAAAATCGCGCGAACAGACGATTCACGCTATTTTTAATAACTTATAATTATTCGGTCGATGGGTGGTTATATCTGATAGACAGTCGCGGTTGAATACACGCCAAAAAAACGAAAAGTCTATCGTATTTTTAGTATCGGCCACTTTGCATCCGCCTCAAGTTCAAAGTCAATAAAGGTGCAATGTAGTACAATGTACGTATACGTAAATTATCACTGCCTGCTCGAAACTAGTTCCCGTCGCACAAATTCCTCCATATTGTCCCTCCTCCATCGAGTTTAGGCTTTAGAAAGTTCTGACATTTCGCCTTTTTTTCTTCCTCTGGCGTTTACTTTGCTTGAACATTCTTTGGTAATGAGTCGAAAGTTCGAGACTTCTTCAAGCACCTGTCGCGGTCAGGTATTGATTTGTTTAAGACTCGTTAAAATTGTTGGTACATCTTTGATCGTTAATTCCAGAGAAATATGAGAAAAGAGATATTAAACCCTTCTAAATGTTACGTTCATTTGTATTTCTGTCTATTTTTTTTATTCTTTTATTTTTCTAACAAATCTTGTGAATAATTCACTTCTCTCGTATGTTTCTCAACACGTATGTGAGAATATCAGATTCCAGTAAAACTTGCTTAATCTAGAATTATTAGGTGATCTAAAATTGGATCGTGAGAGGAAGAGAGTTGAAAAGAAACTGAACAAGAACTTTGGTAGTTGTAGCACCAAACATTATACTCTTGGTGTTACAACATGGTTCATTCTACGAAGACTTGGCATGCCTTCAGAGGCTCTTTGTGGCGCTAATAAAACAGAGGAAAAAAAAATAGACAGCGCTTTATATTCATCAACTTCCGCGAGCTCTATCGTTTAGCATTCGCGAATTCTCCAAGAGAATACGCAATAATCGTAAAAACACACGAATGCCATAAATATACATATACCGGTTCGTTTTACTTATTTTCTGTAAAATCACACACACTCCTATATCTTTCTTTTTTTTTAAATTTTTTTATTAAATTTATCGTTGTTATAAATATGTGACAATTTATTTATAACAATTATCAATCTTCAGCGAGTGTTACATTTAGTCATTTATCGATACATATTGCGTTTCTTCAATCCTATTCGTAAAAATATTAATTTAGATGAATGTTAAAAAAAAAAAATTTACAAAATCTTCTGGATAAGATTCTCATTTTTTATTCTCTTTTCTTCTCTCTCTTTCTCTTTATTCTCTGGATAAATTTTGGATAGATAATGCTTCGTTTGTGCATTTTTGTAAAAAGTCTGACAAGAAATTGAGCGTTCGTTGCAATACGAATTTCTGCTTGAATTATGTCTCTTCAGTTGCGTTTATAAAAACACACAACCGTTGTGTACAATAGCGTACACATCGTTTCTTACATTCGTCTCGCGCTATCGTCAGAGAAAAATGCACTCGCGTACCACTTTTACAAAATCCCCCGAGTTATATTTATTTTCTCTTTCGAGCAAACAAAATTCCGACTGCCGCACGTTTTTCCTCCGGGTCCCCACCGTGAATGCGAAATGTCGTGGGAAACTCCGTTATGTTCGTCGATATTTTGGTTAGTTATCGCGTTTCTCCCCCGAACCGGGGTTGGCTCGTTGGTGAAATAAGCCACGTCGATCCATGATCGTTGGCGCCTACCTCGTTCTATCGTGCGTTCGTTTATTGTGCTTGTTACGTGTATTTTGTATTGCTATCTACGGGCATCACTATTCTTGGCACGGATCGAACGAGTCTCTGTCTCGTCTCGTATGGTACGTACGTGTGCGTTGGTTAAAAAAAAAAAAAAAAAAAAAGAAAACGAAAAGAGCTGCACCCATGGGAAGAGATAGAGATCGCGTGATCTAGCGATCGGTGATTCACAGAGAATATCGGTTTCTCTCACGATTATTGTTCGTCATTTTTTTTTTTTTTTTTCTGAACTCGATAGTGGCGTTTCTGATCAAATATTATAAGCTTTATAATATTATTATAAGTTTATAATATTATAGTTTTATTCTATTATTATAAGTTTATAATATTATAGCTTTATAATATTATTATAAGTTTATAATATTATAGCTTTATACTATTATTATAAGTTTATAGTATTATAATATTATTATAAGTTTATAATATTATAGCTCTATACTATTATTATAAGTTTATAATATTATAGCTTTATAATATTACTATAGCTTTATAATATTATTATATGTTTATAGTATTATAGCTTTATAATATTACTATAAGTTTATAATATTATAGCTTTATAATATTACTATAAGTTTATAATATTATAGCTTTATACTACTATTATAAGTTTATAACATTATAATATTATATAGTTTATAGCTTTATAATATTATTATAAGTTTATAATATTATAATATCATATAGTTTATGATATTATTATATAATTTATAAGTTTATAATATTATAATATTATAAGTTTTGTATTTATACTCGTTACAAAAAGATGAAACTTTTTTGTCTAACGTTGAGTATGCTCGTCATGTAGAAAAAAAATTCGCTTTTGCTATCTATTGCAATATTTAGGTAAAAGAATTATACATATTTGTAGTTTTCGGCCGATACTTTTTCCCCAGTCTACCAGAGAAGTATAATGACAAGTGAAAGGAAATAGTAAAATAATTCTTTAAATTAAATTCTTTAAAATAACGTTGTTTCGTCGTATCTTTTCAAGCCACGTACCAATGTATGTAGTAAGAGTAAATATGTGTACGGGTCGTACTCCTCTGTAGTATTATTTTATCTCGTGTGCGTTCAAAGCGTAAATTTCTTTTTTTTTTCTTTTTTTAACATTTGTAATAAAAAAAGAATCTTTCTCTGATGTTTTCTTCGCTTCTATTTTGAACGTCGCATGGTTTATTGGAAAAACACATTATTACGCGTTTAGTGTAGTCTCTGATACAGTGCTAATGTCAATAAATATTGACACGAGCATTGTGCGTAGGTGTGCATAATAGTCGAGACTCTACACTCTCTCGGGATGGAAGTGGGATGGAAGTATTATTTAAAACTTCGAGTTTACGCATTTAGAAACGTTAATACATGCACGTGTCTTTTTATAATTTTCGTTGGAAAGTTGCTTGAAATTCGATTTCTATTTTTCCAACGAAAGTTGTCTTATGTATAAATATAAATACAGGGAGATATAAATACAGGATATATGGACGAACATTGATTTTATTGTAAATATATATTTTTAAAAGAGAAATTTAATTTCAGCTGCCTTATTTTCGAACACTGATACACACTGATTATAGTAGGTACATCTGCGTCGTATTTGACGTTAAAGTTCTCGTGCATATTTACACGTTCAACCAAAGCACTTTAGGATAAACTTTGACACCGAAGAAATCTCGATGAGAAATAAATATTTGCCATGGGGTCGCAGTAGTATCGATTAAATTTTAAAGAAATTTCTTAACTTATAATTACATATATGTATATATACATATGTAAAATTAGAAGTTAGAAAATATATATTATTACATATATTATGTATACATATATAAAATTATAAGTTAGGAAATATATATATATATATATATATATATAAATCATAGGTTAAGAAATATATATATATATAAAATTATAAGTTAAAAAAAATATATATATATATAAAATTATAAGTTAAAAAATATATATATATTAAAATTACATAAAAATTATATAGTTAAATGTATATATAATAAATATATATATATATATATATATATATATATATATATATATAAAATTATAAGTTAAGAAATATATATACATATACATACACACGTGTGTATTATATACAAACACGTGTGTGTATTATATGATCTTTATATCTCTTACTTTCAACTGTTTGCAATCATCCTCGGAATTTTGCCAAGCCATTCTATTTCTTATTACACGAGCCACTGGCTCGTACGTTATACGTTGCGTGTATGCCCGTGCAACAATAACACGGCGTAAAACCTGAAGTACCAACGAGAAAATTAGAAAGTCTTCGCCGGTTTTCACGAACTCTCGACAACGATACCGGCAGACACTTGGCAAACCGATCTCTGCAAACTTGTTGCAATCTGCTGGAATCTGTGATCGTCTAGAAGAACGTCTCGTACAATGTCGCGAATCGTTTCATTCTCTTTCTCGAAGTGAAGAGAAGTGTTTTTTTTTTTGTTTTGTTTTTTTAAGCGTTTGCTTTTTTTTTAATTATTTCTAGGCGATGACGAGCATACTTATTGTAAGATTGAGTTAAATTATAATAGAATGACATATTCTTTTGGTATTTCGTTGAGAAATTTTCAATTTCGTTTTTATGTCTTGCTGCGTTCTAAACGTTCTAAAATGTGCTTTAAAAAAAACGACCGATCGTGTAGATTTCCTCGGTGGTAAAATGAATTTTTAAAAATAAACAAATGAACTCGAGCAAAGTGGGAGTGAATAAATTTGAAACCAAACTAAATGAATATATCTTTTAAAAATTCTATTGCACGCTCGAGCTAGTTAAAAGTTTTCGAAGGCTCGGTTAGATAGGCAGTTATTTTTCTTGATTTTCCCCGGAAACGCGAATGAAAGATCTTTCTTTCTTTTAATTTCGATTCGATTCATCATCAATTATTCAAGGAATAATATATTCCCGATCTTCTGAGTCATCGCGTGATTCACGCGGTATTATTCAAATCAGCGCTTAAGGCGCTTTATTAACAAACCTTTATTGAAATATTGTTGGACAATAAAAAAATAAAACAGATACCAGTTTGAAGCTAGGAAAAAGAATATATCTTGATTTTAGATGTCAAAGATTTGAAATTGTTTTTCCTTTTTTCATTTTCTTCTCTCGTACCTCGCAAACACCTACCTTCGGCTAGTAAGCAGAAAGATGTTCCAGTCGGAGATCAGTAAATATGAGGCTTAACAACGGTACAATACGCGTCGGTATGATAAGCGGGTTTGCAGATCATTTGAATACGCGATACAGTGTCCTATCAGCGATAAGGCGAGTGACAATCTTTAATTAAGCAAAAATAGCGCGACGCAGATTGTTGAGTCTTATAAAACTATGCAAATTTTATGAACGATATCAAGCCCCACAGTGTTTCACGATATTACGAGTTTATCATATTTAGATAACATTCCACAATAATTTTTGCAGCATTATGCTTTGTATTGTGCGGTATATGTATGTTGCAACAGAAATAATTAGTATAATACAGGGTGGGCTAAAAGTTTCTTCCCATCTACTTTTTTCTTTTTTTTTTTTTTTAACAGAACATCAAGGTATAAGAAAAACCTAAATTTATTAAGTTCAAATTAAGTTTAAGTTCAAACATGACTTTTCTCGTTATGTTTTAAATATAATTTCTTTCAAATGTTGAAGTAAATATAAAATTAATTATAAATTGTATAATTAATTATATAGTTATATACTATAATTATATAGCTAATGAATATAAAGTTAATTATAAATTATAAAAGTAATTAAAGAATATCGGATTTATTTTAGTAGGAATTGATTATTAATCCTTGCAAATAGCTACGAAAATGTTTTAAATACAAGTCAATTTTTCCATTTGCAATACATAATTGTATGATTTGGGTATCATTTAATATTATTTATCTCTTTCCTTTTTAAACAGAATAGAATTTTCAAGAGTCGATGCATTTTGTATAAAGTCAGTTCAAAAGATATTTTAATTTCGAACTTCGGTTCAAAATCATTTAAAAGACACATTTTTTTTTTTTAGCCCAGCAGTTATTTTCTCAATCTTTTTCTAGCAATTATTTTCTCAATAATCATAGAATTTTCAAGAGTCGATGCATTTTGTATAAAGTCAGTTAGTTCAAAAGATATTTTAATTTCGATCTTCGGTCCAAAATCATTGTCTAAAAGACACATTTTTTTTTTTAGCTCAGCAGTTATTTTCTCAATCTTTTTCTAGCAATTATTTTCTCAATAATCATAGAATTTTCAAGAGTCGATGCATTTTGTATAAAGCCAGTTAGTTCAAAAGATATTTTAATTTCGATCTTCGGTCCAAAGTCATTGTCTAAAAGACACATTTTTTTTTTTTAGCCTAGCAATTATTTTCTCAGTTCTGTTTTTCTTATTTTACTTCCAATCGAATTTTTTCATCATAGTAACAGAAGCGCCTTTCAATAATTTAAAATATTTCAACTGAGGTCCCTCCTGCGAGCTGGAGTTTCGAAAAGGATGCTGGTTTTCTCGGTTCGCTTGGTATCGGGTACAGATCATGTCACAGAAGGGATCATTTCTCTCGTATTGTCCTGTTTGATTCAATTCGTATTCAGTGCCGGTAGACGTCTAATGTCGACGTTCAGTGCCAGTATAGCATCTTCCGCGATTCTCGAATCGGTCGTTCATTTCTCAGAATACGCGCAGCGCATCGGGGAAAGCCGTATCAGCGAAAATCTTCTTACGATATTTCCGATTCGTTATCTCGTTGATCGTTCGATCACTTTCACGAGGATTACGGGAGGTTATTCTTCATCGTTATGATTTCTCAATTATTGGCTTGGAGTCGTCGATTCGAAAATGCAGCAGAGAACGGACAGCTATGTCAATTTTTTTTTTTTTTTTTTTTTAATAATTGCCAGACACGAAAAAGAACGTTCCGACGATGTGATTTTTATCTCGTTTAAATGAGACGCTTCAGCGAGTTTGATGCAATTTTTATTTCTGGAACTTCCCTTGCCGCCGCGATACGTTTGCTAATGGAAAAATGTAATCTGCCGTTGAAAAGTTAAATCTCAGTGAGAAAAAAGAAAAAAAAAAAAAAAAACGTATATTGTACAATAGTCAGAATATTTTTATTCGTTTGGTGGAAATTTTATTTCTACCGATCGTCGTAGGATACTTTATATCGTGAAATACACTTATCTTATTCGTAGATACATTCATTTTTAACGTTATAAGTGGTTAAAAGAAAAAAAGAAAATCATTCACACGAAGATTGGTTGATCTTCCAGAGGATCCAATAACAATTGAGAACGACCCTTTCTTTCCAAATGAGACGGGGAAATTGATTCGATTTTCCCTTCCCTCGAAAGTGTAAAAAGCGAAGGGTATATATGTAGCCCGTGTGGAAGAAACCGCGAGGTGGAAATGTGTTTCATATGTTGCCTCTTGATCTCGATGTTCAACTACTTTTCTATCGCCACGTGAAAGAACTGGCCGAAGAACGATCATGATGTGACACGAGTTTGCTACGAGCGAAGCACAGAGGATCTATTCGAAAACTGTGTTCGAGAGTTCTCGAGGATTTTTCAGACTTATGTGTCGAGCAATCGTGAAATCGTGAAAATCGACGAAACGACTCTGATGAACAATCTAAGTAATTCTGAGTAAACGTGCTTGGAAAATTAAGTGATCGGAATGATTTCTTAAAAGCACATTAGAACATTCGAAATTCTTCGATTGTTGATGTAAAATAGAACGTGAGGATAGAAGGGGGTATGAGCTTATTTTTTTTTTTTTTTTTTTTTTTAAATGGAAGTAATTCAAGCGTAATCGCATTCTGCGTGAAGTCTCGTAAAAATCGAAAGTGGAAGATCTTTGTGTAAAAATGGTGTTTCGTCGACAAACCAGCGAGCCGACCGGAAGTGTCACCAAGAGCCCGAGCATAGCTCATAGTACCAGCTCGTCTGGCATCTTGTCCAATTGGTACTCGAAAATCACGACCAACGTCAAGAAGAGGCAACCGTTCAGTCCGAAATCTCTGTTGAAGAAGGCGTTGGTACTTATTATTATACCTTTTGTACTTTGTGTTTCCCTCGAGGTTATTTCGTCACGGTCAAATTGTGATCAAATTCAGATAAAAGTGAAAGAGATATTTGTCGAAGATAAAACTTTATGCGAATTTTTATGCAGATTATATATTAAGAAAATGGAACCTAAATAGAGATTTGTGTCTCAGCCGCTAAGTGTTTTTAAATGGATAATTTATTTTAGTTATTAATATTTATTTAAGTTATTTAATGTAGCCAGTTTAGTGACTTTTCTAATTTTGATTATTCGGCTCTGATATTTCTCTTATTTCTTAGGTAATTATGCCACTAATTTTTACTATTTGGCTTTCATCTTTCTTTAACCTTTTCTATTTTCGTTGGAAAAATTATGTAGCCATTTCTTTTTTTTTTTTTTTTTTTAGCTATTTAACTTCAACATTTTTGTTTAAATTAGATTTTATTTTTATCATTAATGAAACAGCTATATATCATATAATATATATAGCTACATATTATATATTATATAATATATTTTTTTATTATGAGAAAGCGTTAAATCAAACAATTTTTCACTCAACTGTTGAAATTAAATAGTCAAATAGTCGAAAATATTAATTTTTTCAGTTTCAAACTTGCCGCGTGAACGCATAACAATTCGCAGTCTAGCACTAATATAATTGAAAGGCAAGAATATTTTGTTATGCAGAGCACGTTACAAAATGTGGATGTAATATTTTGAAACGGGACTCTTAAGTGTGGGTATTTTATTTCGATATTACATGTCTTTTAAATTACCGTTAATCACTGTAAATTATCAGCGGTATTTCCGTCGGAAAGAAACGCAACGCAAAGTGCAAAGAGAATACGCGAACTATGCGGAAAAGCATATTAATTTAATTTAAAAATTTAATTTAATTTAATATTTTTGATGAAAAAAATTCGTAGAAAATTTACTCTAAAATTACACCCACATTTTATATAGCATTTGCGTTATTCTCGTGCTCGGAATAATTGGAATTACTTGCATGCATGATTTTATCGTTTGTCTACAGTTGAGAAATGCGATGACAACTTTTTTTTATTTACCTCTTTAATTATCCATGTTGAACGATGTCCTTTAATTCGCAAAAGAAAGACTGTAACGATAAAAAGAAAAACGACGCAACGGATCAATAATGTTCATTTGTGTTCTCAATTTTCAGCTGCCTGTTGTCGATCCTTTCGTGGAGAAAGTTTCGCTCTCTGATCTCGGTGAGTTTTGTTCCGCTAATTATTCAGAATTTTTTACTTTATGCTTCGATTGGTCTTCTGGGGCTTGCGCTTCAGGCGCTTATCGATGTTTCATTTTATAAATAATAACAGCAACGTAAATATTTGAAACGAATGAAGTACTGTCGTGGTATTATAAACAACAGTACGAGTAAACATTTATCGGGAAGCGATTTAAAAATTAATCGTTCTATATTATTTACAATTCGCCGAGGACTTTTTGCGCGAGAATGAAAATACGCAAAGAACGAACGAAAATCGGGTGGCCATTAGATTCCTTATCGATTAGCGAAATCGTGTCGTATTTTAAATGATTTAATTACACATTTTGAAATATCGAATTATTTTCATCCGGTTATTTCAAACCCCGAAAGACCAATAAAAGTCAAACAATTGCTAATTATTCACAGATACTATTAAATAATTTATACGTTACACCTTTGCGCAACACGATGTCACAATGTTTAATTGTAACAGTAAAATTATCATAACAGCGTAAGTGGAAATCAACGACAACGAGTTCTCGATATTTCATTGAAAATTGCGTTTTCAGTTTTTTCGGTTCTCAAATTTCATTGTAAATGGTTACAAATGCCCCGTGATTCAGTGTTCTGAAAAATTGAAAGCATTTTCGACTCTCCTCCCCCCCCTCCTCTTTTCTTTCGTATTTTATTTTCTCTGTGCGTATTAGTTCTATCGCATTCCACCTCGTTTTACTGCTCCCGCAATCGAGTACACTTAGGTGATAGAACGCTTTCGTGAAAGCTCTGTTGCGGTGGGAGAGGGGAAAGCTAGGTAAATCGATGGAGCAGGTAACATATTTATAAATAAGCAGCAGTGCGTAAATAAGAGGGGCGACGGGGAGGAAATTAAATGAATTATTAAACCGTAGGATTCCAATGGAATTTGTTTATTACACGTGCGTTTAATAATAAATGAAATACAGCGGTATTTTCAATCTTCGACGATATCGGCCGGGATAATTTTCAGTGACGTACGTTTGTGCATGCCGGTGATACGTATTGTCATATATGTGTCATGCATGTGTTTAATTTTTTATCTTTATTTTTCGTAATGCAAGGAATATCGACGATGATTTTAGCTTTTAATGATATATATAAAAAAAAAAAAATATGCAGTATCTGTGATTACATTTATCGACACGATTATTGGTAATTGACCGGATGAATATATATATATTTCGCAACGAAATGAAATTAAATAGTTTTCTTTTAAATACATTCTGCAATTTGACTGTTCTAAAGTGGAATATTTCGCAGTGAAATTACTTACAATTTTAGACGTTTGATATATGTACATTTGGACAGAAATAAATCCAAAGTAGAATATTTTTTTATAACATTTAATGACTATAAATGATTTTTTATAATATAATATTTATAATAGATATAATATAGATAATATTATGTAATATTTATAATATATATAATATAGATAATATTATGTAATATTTATAATATATATAATATAGATAATATTATGTAATATTTATAATATATATAATATAGATAATATTATGTAATATTTATAATATATATAATATAGATAATATTATGTAATATTTATAATATATATAATATAGATAATATGTAATATTTATAATATATATAATATAGATAATATGTAATATTTATGATATATATAATATTATGTAATATTTATAATATATATAATATATATAATATAATGCAATATTTATAATATATATAATATATATAATATAATGCAATATTTATAATATATATAATATAATATTTTTTATAATATTAATGACTATAACGTAGGTTTAGATCGAGTCAGTCGAGTAAAATAGTTCCATCAAGTAGAGGAATAGTATAGAAAAATTTTCTAATTGTAAGACATCCTAACAGAGGTGTAGATACTGTCATGTTGATATTGATTCGTGGAAGTAGAATGTAGACTTTAGAGACGGAATTAGAATTCAAGGAACGGATAGTGGAACTGGTGAATTGAAACGTGTTAACAAAAGATATGTTCCATAAAATTTTTCTATCGTCGTCAAATCGAAGTGAATCAATTTGAGAATGAAATACGAAATCATTGTTAGAGCGTTAAATAAAAAAAAAAAGAAAAGTACACGTTTGCTTGTAAAAGAGTATCACAACGTGGCAACATTTAAACGTTCAAAATTCTCCGAATTACTTTTACGTTTCAGTTCACGTTGAGATCTATCAAAAGCGAAACACTCGTTGGATTTCTTCAAAGAAGTGTTCAGAGTACGTGTGGAGAACTCGCCAGCTTGACGAGAACAAAAATTGCCTGTATTGTGTAACGATGGAGGTATGGCTCGGCTAGTGGCTCGGAACGAGTAAACATGGAAAATGAAATTCAACAGGAGACTGTAACCCTATATGTACTGGCTGTTTCATCATGTCGTGCAGAAATATGCCAGGTCGATTCAGGCCGAAGGCGTGCGTCCCTTTTCCACTTGCAGATCTCCCATTTTTTCGACGTGTCCTGTTCGAATCAAATTATATACACCGTAATTTTATAATTACAAGGAGCAGAATTGATTCGGCGTTAATTCGTCCTGATTTAATATTAATATTTTAAATAACAGTAATTTGAGCTTTCTTCGCGAAGAATATTAAATCATAGATTTTGTTGCATTTATTTTTAATTTTATAATCACGTATAGTAGTATTGTAGAAATTTTTGGTTATAACAAGTAACTAGGTTAACAGGTTAGTACAATCGATAACGCGGCGTGTACATTTTGAAAAGATAAATATACATATAAATATATATATATATATATATACAGAAATCGAAACTAATGTTGGCTTAAAGAATAACTAAGATCACTGAGACTCCAGTATTTTAAAGTCTCACTTTTATTCTTCAGCGTCTCGTCTCATTCTCAAATGGAGTTTCATTTAAACTATTCTCAACTTCCATTTAACTGATCGATTCCTCTCTTCTTTGTTTAAACGTGAAAGTTTTTTTTTTTTTATTTCGTTCATTATTCAATAAGACAGTGACTGGCCCGCGCGAACAAAAGTATGATGTAATTAATCCCTGACAGAAACAATACGACACGTTAAGAAACTCGAATACATCTGTGAATAGTAAATAAATTCTGTGAAAAATTAAATCAAGCAACGAGTCGATTGCTCTTGATTATTACGATTTTTGTAACACTTTCTATTTCAAATCGACAACTTTTTTTTATCCACCTCTATTGAAACACCGTATAGTTGTAGATAATTGGTTAATTGTTTGGAAAAAAATCTGAAGACTTTAGGGAACGATGTGAAAGATACGTAGAACCGTGTTACGCGTGTATCCCAGACCGAGTCAATTGAAACGCGATTTTGAAGGGGTATTTTGGTAATCTGGCTTGAAAAAATCGACTTTTTTGGGATTTTTTTCTAAGAACACGATGATACATTTCGGTATGCAGTTTTCGCACACAGATTTATACTTAAAGAGTATTTACAATTTTTTTTTTTAAACGAAATTAATAAAATTTGTGGAAATTATATAGCCTTACGTGAAGCATGTTTTTAAAAACGGGTTCGAATGGCTCACGTGATTCCGATCCACCTGGTTATTTGAAACTAAAAAATGCATCTTCATTAGTATAAATATAGCTATCGCGTGAACCACGGAAACAGCGAAATTTCGAAAATTTAAAAAATGGCAGCATTTTGAAGTTGAAGTATCGATTTTCCTTGTGCTTTTTGTCTTTTGGGTGGTAAAAAAAAAAAAAAAACAAAAACAAAAAAAAACGAAGAAAAAAACATTAGATTTTGAAATCTGTGGTGATGCGATAAAGGTACATCCGGTGAAGATCTTCTCCAAATTTCAAGTCAATCGGTCAACTAAAACGTGAGATATCTCGTCAGCCAATTCAAAAAATATGGATTTGAGAAAGAACACATTTGAAGTTTCTGTTACCCGTTGTACAGAAATATTCATACTTACAATCAGTCGAGCAGTGCAAAAAATAAAATATTATAAAATAAGAATAAATAATAATATTATAAAATAAAATATTTGTTGAGAAAAACGCCTTTGAAGCTTTTGTTACTCGTTGTACGAAAATATTTAAATTTTTCCTTTAAACATCTATAACGTTGCTAATTTTACGAATTCAAACAAATCCTTTTACACAGAACATTTTCGAAAGCATATACTTTGAGAAAATCTAAGAAAAAAAAAAAAAAATTTTTTTTTAAGCCGGATTACCAGAATAGAATACCCCCATAAATCAAACTAGGTAGCTTATCCCACGTGCTCGACTGATCTATATCGGTTGTCCCTTGAAATTGTGGTACCAGGTACTCCAGTGTCTCTCCCACCCTCTCGCCCCTCCATTTCTGTGTCTCTCGTGGATGGTTGGTGCCGATCGATGAATTCCCGGGAGTCCAGCTCGCCTGCGTGTGCGTTGAACGGAGACAGAGGACTCGGGAACATCGGGCATTGGGCAGAGATGGTGACAGAGAGGGTTGACTCTTGAATACGGGAAACCGATGGTTGCGCGGACAAGCGAAGGAAAAGAGGGACACGAGTGAAAACACGAATTTTTAAATAAAGAAAGGCAGAGCGGAGAAGTGGAAGGGAAGAGCTGTATGAATACGCGCGGTCGAAGAGAATGAAATGGAGGGAGGGGGCTTGTAATTTCTGAGAATTTAATCCAGGTTCGTAGAAAATTAAATGTTAGATTCCTCCGTGTTTAGAAGAAATTACGCGCAATATGGGGAAGCTGGAAATTCTAGGGCAATTTGTATTGAAATTAAAAGAATATTCCTGTGTTAGTTTGTAATGGGATTATTTGTGAAGGCTTGATGAAATTATGTTTCAAAATGTTACGTTGTTACACAACGTACAAGATAATATATATTAGGTAATATATATTACTGATCGAACTAAAGGGAAACCTTCGTTGATAATTCTTGTAAAAATATAACGGAATTATCCACGAAGGTGTAATAGAAAAAATTATATTTCAAAATGTTAAGCAAAATTATTCTCACGAACGAGGGTAAAGGTGTAACAATATAACGACACGGGATCTATTAAATGATCTAAAGCAATATAACACGTTAATTTTCAAAGAGGCGGTATTTACGATCGGAAACAGTACGAAAACAATTTCATCGGAATGTTGTAGTGATTCAATTTAATCTACGCTCCTGTGAATGAAAAGATCTCTCCATTGAGCGTGAAAGCAAAACAACCCCTTTATGGAGACCACCACCGTCGAATGAAAACAGATGCAGCAACCAACAGGTGAAACCCAAAAATACACGGTGAAGATTCTCCTCCCCGGCCAACTGTATAAAATCACGCTACTCTAGATCCCGTTTTTATCGCCCTCCGGGCACACCGAGCACGTATTTCCGGCGTTTCAAGTTCGCTTCTCCACCGCACGTCCGGTGGAAACGATAGAACGAAAGAAGGAAAGAAAATAAAACGAGAGGTGGCAGTTTTATCAGATTATAGAGCGGTAGGATGAAGAATCGTCGGCTAAGGGGGATGAAAGGCGAGCCTTCCAAGGGAGAAGGATAAGCTCTGGTCTGGTGCAAGGTCGGCAAGATCGCGTTCTATGACGCATTCGCACATTTGTATTTGGGTCTAGGTCATGGGGCGGGGTGCGTTCAATAATACTGAAGCTCGACAAGGCAAGTTAATGGAATTTTTGTACCATTTTACGTCATCGTGCGTCGTCATGTTGCGTACTCGAAACGCTGTTACGTACGATTTGGAAAAACTAGGAGGTCTTTTCATTATGTTGGGAAAAATGGTGGACGAAGGTGTATGTACGATACACGGTTTGTATGTTGCACATTGTACAGGGTGTTTCATAAATGGTGTATGAGAAAATATATATATGCACTTACTTTTAGAAATAAATTTTTCTACCTTTTTTTTTTGAGGAATACGAATATTGTTATAATATTGTTATAATATTATATATATAATTATATATTTATATATATATATAATTTTTTTATCTGCAAGATAAATATTTATATATAATTTTATCTGCAAGTATAATTAATTGAGCTCTCAATGCTTTAAAGTATCAACGTCGTAAATAAACTCTTTATACTTATTTAAGGAAATTATTGTCTCCTCTAAAATTCGAACGCTGACTCTAGATTTTTGAACGAAAGTATATTTATGTAATTTGAAAAGTAAAAGATTTCACGCGTTTAACAAAGAATCATTTGAATAAAAATACGCTGTGGCAAATTTGTAAAATTTTCATTTGTAAAAAATTGATTATTCCGATTGATTGTTCTGGTATTAGCTCTTTTATTTATTAACGAAGATGGTTATGTTCTTTTACACTGAAAAGTAGTGTGATACATCTTTTATCCATTGTAATTTGAATCTATATATAATCTATATATATATATATATATATATATATATATATATATATATATGCACATACGATTAAAAATATTGTGTATTCTCTATTGAAAAATGCATCTCTTTCATCATCCTCTACCAATATTCGTATTTGATCGTATTTTACCTTTGGAACATCCTTTACAATGATTTCCCTGCTGGAAGCGATTAAACTTTTTGAACAGTAGTTGTGCACGTGTACTCAATCGGCAAGTCTCGAGTGAAATGTGAAAAGCACCAGGAGTAAAAAAAAAGTTATGCGAGGCCGTGTTGCGAAACAAAGCTTCCGTTTGTTTGTTAGGAGGCTGTAATAAAGAAATGTTTTATTGCTTGGCGGAGGATGTTGTACGTGAAAGTTGGTTCGGACACGTGTGAAACGTTTGGAACGCGATTTTCTACAACGATGGTCTCTAAGGGAATACTTATTTATAATTCAAACGATATATAGGTCGAGGTCTGGGTTGAAGCCATTGGAAAATCGACTGCCTCTGTTCAAATTTTCCCACACGTATAGCTGATTTCGTTACGTTCGAAACGTATCTGTAATCGAGGCTTCGGCTTCATTGATAAATCGCGATATTACGTTTCCACGTCGTTTCCGATAAAATCTTTATCGTTCATGGTGTAGAATACCCTGCTACTTTTGATTTTCGATCTTTCGATATTTACGAGCGTTTCAACGTAATTTTGATCGAGGCTGTTAATTTCTAAATCGACGTGTACAAAATGTCTAGGATCGACTCTGTTTTAAATTAAAATTTTGGCTATACACTATGTTCAAAATTTCTCGTTTTCGAGAAACTTTGAACATAGCGTGTAGCCAAGAATTGACTTGCATGCTCTAGGAAATTTAAATTTCCTCCTGTGAAACAATTGAATTGAAACACTTTCGACTTCTTTTCAATAAGCTTTTTCTCATTATTCATTCCTGAATCCCGGTCCATAATTAGCTAAATTTAAATACGGCGAACTTTGAAACTCGATTTCCTCGAAAACGAAGCTTCAAATGGTAGAATTTTATTCTCTTTCTTTGACTTATTATTTTTTTCTCCTTTAACTTATTTTTTCATGTAGAAATCTATCTCCTTTCCGGTTATACATTGGACATTGGAAACACCTTGTATAGTTAATATAATTTTACTAAAATATTTTTATTATAATTTTACAATATTATTAATATTATTATACACATATAATTTTATTTATGTACATATTTATAATATATTTATATATTTTATATACATATAATTTTACAATATTATTGTTACTATTATACAATATAATTTTAATTAATATAATTTAAGGTTGAGGATTGAAATGTATTTGGTCTTCTTCTAAATATCTACGTTATGTGAAAAAATCATCAAATTAATCTGCGCACGTAATAGATGTGAGAATGATTGACAAAATGGCGCCAGACCGATATACAGGACACTGAATGCATGATGCAAGAGGATTTCACCTGTTGCAATTCCCAGAAGTAAATGCAACGTTAATTACGTGTCGTCAACAAGCATAGCTCCTTTTTAATTTAATCATTGTTGAAATATGGTCGATAGCCTATCCTTGAGGAGAAATTATCAAACTATCAAACAAGAGTACAAATGATTTCGTTGAAGGCGGATCCAATCGTATAGTATCGTGCAGTTATAATCATGATAATGGTTATTATCGATTAACCGTCACTATGCACGTGACTATATTTGTTGCTGAACCGAGGCAATCGATAATTCTCGTGGCATATCGATTACGGAATTCCGGCCGACTGATTAGTATTTCACTTCAGTTTTTTTGAAACGTTCTATTTTATAGCCTCCTGATACAATCCAATGTGTCGTGAAGTATTATAATGTTCGAAATTTTGCTAGTTTTATATACTCTTTCGTAGTTTTTTTTCTAATAAGGAAAATAATAATAATAATAATAATAATAATAAGAAAATTTCAAAGCTTGGCCATTTATTTTTAATTTCATTCTTTACTGTTGAGTTCAAACGCTGCCTAATTTCAATTTAGCTGTCGTTATTTTCATTTCCACCCGTTTCCCCCTTTTTCCTTCGAGTTTGCTTCATCATTTCCTTCAGTTGCGCTCTCAATCATGCGCCAAATAGTCGCTTTAGAACAAGTAATTAAAAATCGTTTCGCCACGTCGCGTCGTTCGGTAGCGCACAAAAGTGAGCGGTTGAATCGGTGTGGCGAATCGATACTCGCGACCCCAATTAATTTCGGAAAAGCTTAATGTCATCTAGCTTTTCACATGCCACTCCAATTTCCTTAATAACCCTTTCATCCCTGCCGGTCTGTATAAGCAGCCTCAATTGCTTCGTTTCTTTGTGCATACAGTTTTCATTAATGATAATCCTAACAGATGTTACGAGCGTACATCTGTTCTCGTGTTTTCTCTGTTTGTTTCGCTCGTTTTCATCCGTTTGATAATGAAATTTCACAAAGTTCCGTGTACAACTCGGATTACAAATTTAATACTTGCCTCTCGGAGCATTCGAACGAGGATCTATTAGTTTCTATTTCTTTTTTAATTGTCCCCTTTTATCCTTCAGACTTTTTATTATCTTTCTGTCGATACCGCGTTTTTCGTAAATTGTAACTTTTCAAACAATTTCTTTCTTTTTTTTTTTTTTTTAATGATAGGAATAAGTCGACGAGCCTTTTATTATTATTTTGAAGTAAATTCAATTTGTCGTTTGACAAATTTTACTGTGACATTGCACTTAGATATTTGTTCATACTTCCAAATTATTACACTTTACATATTTACTATTATTTTTAACCTACGAATTATATTATTGCATAGTAAAAAATACATACGTTTTTTTTCGAGACGAATTCTGTTGATAATAAAAATTTTATATATATTTTTATAAAATATTTTTTACGTAAAATTTTATATATGTTTTATAAAATATTTTATACGTAAAATTTTCTATGTGTTTTATAAAATATTTTGTACGTAAAATTTTATATGTATTTTATAAAATATTTTATACGTAAAATTTTGTATATGTTTTATAAAATATTTTATACATAAAATTTTATATATATTCTATAAAATATTTTATACGTAAAATTATATATATATACATAAAATACATATAAATATATATATTTATAAAATTTATTTTATAAAAATTTTAATTTTATGCATATTACATAAAATTTCAATTCTATTTTATTTTATAAAAATTTTAATTTTATATATATTACATAAAATAAACATTCCCAATTAAAGCAAGAACTGCTTCTTCAATTTATATTATATTATATATTTAGCTGAACTGTACAAGATCGTTCGTTAACATCGAAACACGTTTCGTTTCCCATTGATTGTCGAGTTAAGGCTGGTAAAGAGGAGCCCGAGAGATTAAGTACCATAATCTTCTTACTTATCAGACACGGTAGGGAAGCAAGTGGACTGTGTTAATAAACGATCGGGACGATCTTTCACGCAGTAGCCACGGGATACCAACTTCTGGCCTGGTGCGCGGTTCAACTTTAGCTTGAGGGGGTTCGTTAGTGTTGAAAATTACTGAAACACCGGTGGAACAGAGAACCGCGGACCACTAGGTCAAATATAACGCCGATCGTTAATGAACTGTAATGCTATTAACGAAAATTCAGGAAGTTCTGCCTAACTACCTTCATCAGTCAAATCGGTTTTTCTCTCATAATTTATATTCTTTGATTTTCCTTTTCCCTTTAATTTAATAGCTGGTAACTTATCGGTACTTAAACGGAAAGACGGAGACAATCCTCGAAACAAACTTTTTAATTAATTACTTAGGAACCATTGCGAGAAAAAAATAGAAGAGCACGATATTATATTTTCCTTGATTTTCTAATTTTAATATGACATAATGATATAAAGCAACGTGTAACTCTTGAAATTAATAAGTATTTCAATGTGTAATTTTAGCCAGTATTTTAATATTACTATTTATTGATATTATTAATGTTATTACAATATTAATATTTGCCTCATTTGTATCACGGGCAATATCTTCAGAATTAATTAAAATGATAAGAATAATTTAAGTATTTCTACAGTCCGTGGCCATTCAGTGTTTGAAATATTTCTGAAAATTGCCCTGCCCTGTTGCACAAGTTCCTGTAATCGCTCCTCTCGCTTTATTTCGAACGTATTCGTTTGGTTATTTTCTAAATATTTTCTCACAGAGTCCCGGTATTATTCACGAATTAAGAGAATACTCGCGTCTTACATTATCCTAAACCGAGTCCAACAATAATAATCAGCGCATAACGCGCGAATGTTGACGTATAATTTATCCTCCCTTAACCCAAAGGAAGAAAAGTTTTGTTCAAACAGTTTGACGAAAATGAAAATAAACATTCTCCCCGCGGCATGGGAATAAAATCCAACGAAACCTGTAGCCTGCGTCTACAAAATCAATCGCTGATACACTCTTTCCTTCGATAGTTCGAAGCAAATAATGAATTCTCTGAGAAATAAGAATATTATAGTTTCGAAATATTACTTCATTGTCATTATCAAAAATATTTATTCATCATTAATAATCTGTTGTACATTTGAAAGAAAGAAAGTTGAGAAGAATTTGTAAAATTAATGTTTAACGTTGAATCGAGCGATTCGGAAGATTAATCTTCGGCGTTTCATCGTTTCACGTCGGATCAATTTTGAAGGCATTACTTCCCGAAACGATCCAATTAAATTGCACTGTTTTCAAAAATAATTATCAGAAAAAAAAAATTACTGGCAGGTACTTAAAAAAAAAAAAAAAAATAGATCGTCTCTTTTAACTTTTGGGATTGGAAT
>NW_025109988.1:506492-523992 GCF_011392965.1 Frieseomelitta varia | reverse complement strand
CGTTTCCAACAGCAGTTTATATCGCTGATAGAATCCTTATCGTCCCTCTCTCGTAAATTGAAACCATACAATACCGACGGATGAGAGCGTGTCATGCGAAACTGTCGTTTAACCCGTTAACCATTCTCGACTGAGAAACGTCTATGGACAAGGAATTGAAAATTAACGAGAATGTTGACGAGAAGAAACTTATTAAGCAGGTAGATTCGATAAAATTTAGTTCAGTGATGGAGAACAGGTACAGGAATCTCGTGAACAAGTTTTGTTCGACTTTCTTTGGATAATGATGTTTCGATTCTAATAATCGGAAGTGATATCGCGGTACGATAGAATCGACATTATATCATAAATATTGTTACAAATAGAAGCAAGAGACAAATTTTATTGCTGACAGGCGAAGCTAGTCGTGAAAATGAATGATCCGAAAGAAAAGAAACAACGTGAGATGATTCCAAGGTAAATTTCAAAGAAGAGAAATAATAGATTCCGTAAGATAATTCCGAGATAAATTTAAAAGAGGAGAAACGATGCGAGATAATTCGAATAAAAATACGGATCGAAGGGAAGGAGACGAGTTAACGTCGTGCACAAACAAGAATCCCTAATTGGATTGTCGACAGATTGTGGCAACTCTGAAGAGTACAATGTCGTTTCGTTAAAGCCGCAAACGGCCTCTCTCCCCCCATGCAAATCATTTGAACATCGTCGAGGGTACATTCAAATTACGACAATTTCCTGGCCGAGGAATCGGCGCAATAACCACCGCGTAGTTATCATTCCAACAACCACCACGTCGTCTATATTTGATCGCGCAAAACGAAAAACCGGGAAGTCGATGTGACAGCGTCGGCGGCTGTCGACACCAACGCGTTTCCATTTTAAGAACAAAGTGCAATTGAACAGAACATTTCAGGGACCGTCGATTTGCGTTAGGTCAACGATCGCTTGGCCAACTGCTATGCATATGCGAGCGTGTATCGGTTCGAATGAGAACTCGTTACTTAACATTGTTGTCAGTGGATGAATAACGAATGGAGGACACATTAAAAATTAATTATTAAACGAGGAATTTTCTAATACTCCAGCATTTCTAACGTGAGATGGAACTTAATTCAAGTTAGTTTGTTTCATCTGTGAAAAATTCCAGCGATTGCGGATATTTATGCGGTTCTTTTCTAAATTTCTGATAAATAATAAACGTGAAATTTAGAAGTTTGTTTATACATTTATTGTATATCATTGATAAGTATTTTATATGGTTCTGCCAGTATTTTTTTATATACGGGTGTGCATATCTTTGTAATTTTTAATTTTTCATAAATTCATAATGATCCACGATCTAACGACTACTTTATAGATATTTTATATATCATCTTTTGTTAAAATCGTCAGTAAAAAGTTTCTTTTTCGAAAATATTGGCTATAATACCTCATCGTTGACTTATCTATAATTAATTCACCTGTAATTAATCCCAGCAATACAAATATTTAGACTCGCATCGTTTACATACGTTCAATTTCAAAATTTACATCCAACAACATCAGAAAATTGCTGACAACACTAGTCCATCATTATCGTAGAACAAACTTAGCTAAACTTCGAAAAACCATAGGAAAAGTTAGTAATAACCGATCAAAAATGCTTTGAAAAATAATTCCACTTAGTAAACAGTAAATCATCACTTTCCCAATCTTTTTTTTTTTTTTTTTTCATCGTTTCCAATCTATCATTTTGAACTATCGTAGCTACTAAATTTCATTTATGGACCTGTAACTACGTCCCTAGGTACAACCACAATGAGTGTCGCTTGTTAACGATTTAATTCATTGCCTCGCCATATCCGTTCCACCAACTATACCCACTGACACGTTTCCCAGTCAATTCACCGTCACTGTCTCTTGGTCATCGTTGATATATTTGCAACATGGTCGTTCGTTCGTACAGCCTAACCGTACCGCCACAATCTCTTTGCTAGTCAGTAGCTTCATGATCCTTGTTCAGCGAGCCTGTGTAGTGAACGTTTCTCTAACTTCTACGTGCAACAATTCATCCAATATAAAACATAGTTGATGACCAAACATAGTCCTCGTCAGTGTCATTTATAACTTACATTCAGTTCAAACTTGAAGATTTTTTTTCTTTTTTTTTTTTTTATCATACAATCGACAGATCCATCGATCCAATGGATTCCACCTTCTACGATCTTTCAATACCTATCTTACTGCTTTCATTGGTGTGTTTGTTCACGGTGTCGTCGAATTTTCGTTTACTAATGACTTCATTTTCACGTGCAATGATTTTCATTGTATCCACAGTTTATGGCACGTTTTTACGGGTCGTTGGCTTCGCCGGTGTGTTTGCAGCTGGCCGAGGTCAGCGAATAGAATCTTGAATTTCCCGTACAGTCGCTTTATTCACTTTAGTCACTTCGTATCAATTGATTCGCGATCTCCTTTCGATCGATCCTTGTTGAGGGATAATTTTATTATTTGTTTGTTCGTTTTTGTGTGCGAAGTAATTGAAAGAAGAGACAAGGTTGAACGTAACAGATTAAAATAGCTGGCAGTGAACATTTCGTGAATCTTCATATGTTTGTTTGTCTATAATTTAAGAGGCGTTAGGTGTTCAATTGTCAAAGAATTTCTCTCGTGTCGCAGAGTTATTGCGTTGGTATCGATAAATTGAAAGTGTGTGTTGATTCTCGGAATAAGCATTTGTAGTTGATTTTCCTATAGTTTAGTCGAGAAAACGAGTTTCCTATTCGACCACTTATTCCGTGTAATCACAGTGACTTAGGAACTTTTGTAAATATATGCAGAAACATTTTGTGACTATATTATCTGTTAGTGTGTCATTTTAAAATTTCATTTGCACTGTGATAAGACACGATTGGAACGAATTTCAAACGTTTCATTGGATCTTCGTGCGTTTGTAGAAAATTTGAAGGTGAACAGAATTCAGAGAATAGCACATAATGTGCTAAAATATATAAATGTAGAATATTTATTACAAGAGTAAAAAAAAAAAAGATTTTACTTAGGTTCCATTCCATTGTTATCACAAAAATATGAAGACTTACAATCTACTCTATTATGATGTTAATGAGATTTCAAAACGTTGTATATAGCGATTATGATATGTTTGTAAAAGTTTTTTAATTTATTTTCTATGTTGGAATATTTTCGCTCGCCATTGTAAAAACGTGTATGTACATATGTCCATTTTCCCATAACTCGATTCGAAACAGTGTGGCCACATTAGCTTCTTCCTCAAGTGAAAGCAAGGTTGGATATTGCATTTAATTGAATGACATTCGTGTAAGAAAGGGGAATTGTATATATATGAATTTTATATATATATATATATAGTCATATCTAACGAGATCAATTCGTGTGCTAAGGAAAATTCCGCGATTCGAGTCAGGCTGAGAATGAGTAGTTATGAAATCATTGTGCACAGTATAATGAACGCGAATGAGCGAATCCCTCCGATTTCCTTCGTAGAAACAATCCTGGATAAAATTTTCAAAAAATCTATACCGAAATTAAAGAGCACTTTTATATACTTATTTCATATAATATCCATTTACTTTACATACATTTTTATGCTTGGGTATATATTTATAATTGTGACATAATATATATTTTTATTATTATTATATATATATTGCACATAGTTTATTTCAAATTATTTTTTATCATTTTTCATCCCTTTTCTGAAGAGAAATTCCATTTTATTTGCCAAGTAATTACTTTGATTTGAGTTGTGACAAAATTGGAAAATTTATCATTTGAAATTTCTGTCTACGAATTCTAATAAAATACACGAACATTTCACGTGATATTAAAAAAAGAAAAACCAGCCATTTCGCGCGAACAGCTATTCCATAAATTAGGTCAGTGTCTAACGACATTTTTCTTGTCGAATGTATAAACGTATATATAATAATTACGTGACAGTATGGAATCCCGTTAATTCATGGTTTTATTTTCTGATCGTCACGACATCGACTGTGTGCTCTCTAATGAGCACATTACTTCTTGATGTTTTTCATGTACATATTTGCACTCGTACGCCAATACGTTATACGTATTACAATGTATTTTAGCCAGTGATGCAGTTACATCATTTATCTTAATTGCTTGTGAGTAAAACATTTGTAATATGATTATTTTATATCGTATTAAACGAGGCTGTATTGATTTAATTATAATATCATATTACTTCATACTAATGAAGTATTATTAATGAAGCCTCGCATTAAGTAAAGCGGTTTACATTTTTCTTATGTTTCTTTTTTCGTATAAAACGCCTTTTCCTCTTTATTTTTTAAATTACGAGAAAAGATCATTTTCAATCATCTGTATTTTGTCCTAAATTGTAAATTTAGCAGAAATCAATGTTTTCTTATTTTTTTTTTTTTTTCGGAATTTTTGACGATGAAAAATATATATTCTCGTGAGATTAGTTTAATAGAATTGAACTGGCAAAATTATTGGAACTGAGAAACAGTAATTTAATAACGGCTCTCCTTTTTTTGATCTCTCGTACTATCAAATTTTGTTAGCAACAAATTTATTTATTATTAAAGAAATTTATCGTGTTGAACAAAATCATATTAGCTCCCCTTTAAAAAGTAAGAAAGTTTTACCTTCGTTTCAAAAGTTTCATTTTATGTTCTACAGCTTGCTGCAGGTCTCTCAAAATCGTGTTCTTCAAGTACCATTTTACAAATGATATCTTTACAAGTAATGTTCAGAACAGATTCGCATTCGATTCGCCGAGCTTTCAGTAAGAATTGTACGAGTTCTTGAACGAGTCGTCTTTTCTTTGACTCGTCTAATTCTACTTATTGCAGTAATAATTAGCGATGATGAACAGCGAGATGAGAGAATAGAACTTTTTAAACGATGAATACGAGCAATTTTCTTGTTCGTATTACATACAATAATAATAACAATATAGCAATTTACAATAATTTTGTAATAAAATATATAAAAAAATGTTGCTTAAGAAGATTATAAATGTGAAAAAAAAATCACTACTAGTTACATTCTAATGTTTTCTTTAAAGTCAGAAAAGAAATCTTTTTTGCTCGACAAAACGAGAGCAAGGGTGAAATTCAAGAATCGGGAAACGTAATTAATTAATTTCATTTCATTTAACTTACAAGCATCGCTCAAAGAAAGCTAATTAAAGAACAAAATAGTTGATTATTCAATAAAATAAGATAATAAAGTAATTGTTATAACATTATTACAAGGACGTAGTAGATCTACGTTGACTTTTATTTAGAATTCGTTCGTGCGCTTCTGATTAGTTTTAAGAAGGAAGGAGAAATTGTCGTGTTAAAGGGAAAAGGATTCATGCAATATTCATGTAACGTTAATAGCTGGAATTTAACTGGAATTTTTTCCAGTTCACGTGACACCCTACAAATCCATTTTCATTCTATTGCGAGCTGTTATCGAACAACTCTCTTCGTCTCCTGTTAACACGGATGCTGTAGTCCTTTTCAGTTTCATGATTTTTTTTTTTTCACGTTTCATCGTGTTTCCTCCACACTTTCTCTCGTTTCTATTGTGTTCTCTCTCATCTTCTATATTTGCTTCCACGAGGGTTTTCCTCGCTTTGTATCCTTTCTCTCTCTCTCTCTCTCTCTCTCTCTCTCTCTCTCTCTCTCTCTCTCTCTCTCTCTCTCTCTCTCCCCTTTTCTATTTTTTTAATTATTATCCATCGTGATTTCGCACGTCCTCGAAAAAGCTGTTGGCTTGGTTCTTTGAAGAAGAAAGAAACGATGAAAATGGAAAGTGTTTCATATTCTGTTCGCGATATTAAAACGTGTTATTCTCTCTCTGTGTTTTATTGATTCGTGCGTGCTACATTCAAGACGTGAAACTTTTATCTTGATTTTTCAAACTCCCATTTCATCATTTTTTTATTTTTTTTTTTATACTATTAGATTGTTTCATATTAGTACGAATATATATTAAAAAATATAAATAAAATTCAATATAAAAATTATAGTATATACAATTAATTCCTACAAACTATATTACACATGTATTATAATTATAAATTTTCATCTCGACTTTGCAGTATATTTTAATATTACTTTCATATATTATATGAAATATATTATAATTTAATATTATTTCATATATTATGTGCAGTATATTTTAATATTACTTTTATATATTATATATTTTGATAGTGTTATATATCGATATGTCAAACAAAAATTTGAAAAATTTATAATAGATATATAACAATAATTCATAGCGAATTTTTTTTATATTTTATAATATAATTGTAATAAATAATAATATTATCACATGTTATCTTTGTATCATTATCAAGATATTATTTTACTATGTTAATAACGAAATTATTCAGAGAGATATTAGTATAATGATAACGTTGTTGTTTTAATATGTGGCGTAAAATGAAAAGAGGGATTAATTTGTATCTTATGCTTCGTACTCTTTTACGAGACCATAATTGAACGTAATATTTGAATTGAAATAATCTCTACATTCATAAAAAAAATTGTGCAAAATTTTTCATTTCCGAAGCAGAGGAATATATGAAATTCTTCTTCATCTATCTTCACTTTCCTTGTTTCGTTTATTACGAAATCTCGTACTTACCAATTAGTAATCATCATGATGATATTTTATGGCAGGTTTACAGCCTTATTGCATATGCTCGGAATAATGAGATTTTATACATGTTGCTAACGTTGTGTCTTACCTTTCTTGTTATTAAAACAACTGCATATTACGCAATAACAGGCAAGTAGCACGCTGATGTACGAAACAGGATATTTCGTATATTTTCAATTTCTAAATATTTATTTTACGTTGCTTCTGTCGATAGAACGAAATGGAATAAAATTAGTCGGCTCAGAACACAATGACATACGATTCTTTTTTTCTAATTTTTGATTTTAGAACTTATCATATATAAACAATCAAAGGAAATAATTCTACACTTACGTTTCTATTGCTTTTCATGTGGTAAATTTTTTCAAATTCAAAATTCAAATACGATTTAAAGTATCAAACATCTTCGAATGAATCGTGTAGTTTGTGAGACATTGGGAAATAAATGGAACGCCCTATTTTCATTTTTAATCAAGATACACAAGATGTGAAGGTAATTTTCGTCGCTGTATAATCGATCATAAACAGTTTGTTACCAACGTTGTATAATATTTCTGTTCTTCGTAAGAATGTGACACATTTTATTGCCACTTGAAAATTGAACAACGAGAACAAGAGGCGTTTGGTAATAGTAGAATTTGATTGAATGGCCCATTATTGTGTGATTAAGTTGTTAGGTCTTTTTCCCCGATCGTATATCATTTTCTTCGTACTGCGGAATATGAATAGAGGTTCGTTAGGTGTTCTTCTCTTTAGGGGCTTTTTGAAGTTACATTTAGATACTAAGAAAAAGCGAATTACAGAATTATTCACATACAGAGCGCAAATTCAAAGATAATTATCGTATTAAGATAATGATATAATTCCATATTATTCTTCATATACTTTTGCAACTTCAAATTCATCCACAGTCTACGCTTATCGACTTAATAATAATCAGATCTCATTGCTAATAAAATTTCGAAGTTCATAACGTATGTAATGCATGTATTCATGATGCATTCATAAAATTTCGAATATTTTCACATTGTGTCACGCATCTTTCATGCGCTTATCATTTTCATACGGCATCGTATTTGCCATTGTACTTGGAAATACCGCCAGAATTTTTGAATCGGCGCCGAATCTCGCCACCGTAACCTATCGCAATGTAACCTCAAAACCCGGATAACAGTTGAACTGTCATCGGGTCATGACTATCATTTTGTCAAGATACTGTTACCGTATGATGTATGTGCGAAAGTGTCAAGTGCCAATTTTTTGTTGTCTAAATTAAAGATAATACTAATTCGTTCCTGTTGATAAAACTTGAGAGTAAATTGTGTAAGAACATTGTGACATCGTATAAAACAGAAAAAAAAGAAAAAAAAAATAAAAGAATGCTTCGTCGTAATCAAAAAGCATTTCTCTACTGTCAACTGTTTGGACTTTCAGAGGAAGACGAATCACAGATTTTCGTAAAGTTCTTCACATTTCACAAATGTTATGACCTAATACCAACCAGCGCCAAATTAGTCGTTTTCGATACGCATCTCCTCGTCAAGAAGGCCTTCTTCGCTCTTGTTTATAATGGTAAGTTGCAAAATTACAAGAATATTTCGTTTCATTTTATTATTCTGTTGCACATTACATAATGACCTTATGTGCAGGTGTGAGAGCTGCGCCACTATGGGACAGTTCGAGGCAAGAGTTTATTGGAATGTTAACTATAACGGACTTTATAAAGATCTTACAGATGTACTATACCAGCCCATCTGTAACAATGGATGAATTAGAAGAACATGAATTAGATACATGGAGAAGTAAATATCATTTTTCAATGGTTCGCACGCATATGTTCAGAAATTTTAACTTCACCATTCTCAACTGTATCATTTCAGAAGTCTTGAAAGATCAAGTGCATCCATTAGTGAGCATTGGCCCAGACGCAAATTTGTACGAAGCCATTAAAACTCTAATTCAGAATAGAATTCATCGTTTGCCTGTGATAGATCCAGATACTGGAAATGTTCTCTATATCTTGACACACAAACGAATTCTGAGGTTCCTTTTTCTTTATGTAAGTACGAGTGAAACAATTATAAAATTGAAAATACTTGATAGAACATATGTGTGTTATTTGAATAATTTATCAACAGATACACGAGCTACCAAAACCATCTTTCACTGACAAAACATTGAGAGAGTTGAGGATAGGTACATTTGAAAACATAGAAACTGCAACAGAGGAAACTAGCATAATTTTAGCATTAAAGAAATTCGTTGAAAGGAGAGTTTCTGCACTACCAATTATTGATGCTGAAGGAAAATTGGTTAACATTTATTCAAAGTTTGATGTTATTGTAAGTTAATTTATATAATAAATCTTAAACAATATAGTTTTATTTTTAATAATATTCCTCAATATTTTTGTATTTTCACAGAACCTAGCTGCAGAAAAAACATATAATAATTTAGATGTTTCATTAAGAGAAGCAAATGAGCACCGCAATGAATGGTTTGAAGGAGTTCAGAGCTGTAAATTAGATGAAACTTTATTTACTATTATGGAGAGAATTGTTAGAGCAGAGGTATAATACTCATATTTTTCGTAATAAAGGGGAAAACTCTTAATTATAAATCATTTACTATAGTACATTCTCAATAAAATAAAACTTATAATTATCTAGTTTTATGATATAATGTATTATTTCGTATAACTATGAATAAATAAGTTGATACATGTACAAATTTTTCAGGTTCATAGGTTAGTAGTGGTTGATGATGATGATAAAGTGATCGGTATAATTTCTCTATCCGACTTACTCTTCTACCTCGTTCTTAGGCCTTGTGGTAGGAATATATTTTAATTTATATACTTTCAAGACAAGAAATATTAATAACAAATGTATATGTGATTTTTAGGTGAAGATGGCAGTAGCAATAAAGATAGTTCTATATCGTTAAGAGCACAGGATTCTATGTCAAAAGCTCCGAGTTCTGTGCAATCGGAGGCTTCCATTCCTGATGGTGAAACAGAAGCTGAACAAGATACAGTTGAAGTAAACCAGTCTGAAGAAGCACCCGCAACACCTAGTCCACCGCTGAGTCCTGCAGCATCAGATATTTCTGAACCTCAGTCAACTTTAGTAAATCAGTCTCAAGAATCTGCATGGCGGGAAGTGACTGTATCAGGAGGAGATTGAGGCAATATTATCTTAACATGCCATTCGGCATGAAATTGTGAATTAATCTGTGACTTTAAAGTCAAACAAATTTTAAGATAATGACACTAAGCAGTGTACGACTAAGCTTGTTTTTCGTTTGTTTTTAATATTTGTATGTACAGTGCTTAAGAACTTGCGAAAAACATGCAAAACATTGTTCTTTACTCGTTTAATCGATTTACGTCACAAAACTAATTGTTATCCAAAATAATGTATATAATCATGCTGAACGCATGAAAATAATGAAACGAATCGTAATAATGAATGAATAATGAAATAATAAAATAGATGCGATAAAAGATAATGCGATGCTCCATACTGTATAAAAGTTGATTAAGCTTAATTTTTTATGGTACAAATGCTACTCAGTATAGACGTTCGAGCTTCTTGCCAGGAACGGTTGCTACGCCATTATCTACTCAGGGTATGATATTCTGTACACCCTTTCTTCAATCGTACACTGTTTCAATAGAATTTTCGAGGAAACAAATAGTGGTTTCTTGCATCCTTTAGATTTATAATGTTGCTATGCTCCTTATACTGGAATCTTTGTATTTTATTTCAGATCAAAGATTATGAAGTAATTTACTTTAATTTATATCAGATAATGTAGAAAACATGAAACAAAGTAGTCGTATATCAAAGAGTGCTCCATAATTAATAAATATGGACCTCGTTTTTACAGAGGCCTTCCACGCTTTTTCCTGACAGAAACGAAATACTACAGTGTTAAGCAAATGTCTAAACATATACATATATCCCGTATGCTTATCTATACAAAAAAAGTAGCTTCTTATTCGTGAATTATGTCACGTTAGATGTTTGAATACTAGAAACCAATATGCATAATAAACGATTTTGTTTTAAATGATTGCACAGCATGTGATATTTTACAAAAAAGGAAAAAAATACATGGTGCTTTTGATTTTTCAAATAGTTGACTCTGATATAGCAATCAAATGGAAGTAGTGTGCATACAATGAATAACAAACATAAAATACGTATATAGTAGATCAAATTTTTGAAATTAATTGTGTTGTCATGTAACTTCTATATAAACTTCACGAAATATTTCAGTACAGGAAAGCAATACTTATATAAATTCAAATTACAATCTATTGTTGAATTTATATGTTATATTATTTCATGTACATTTAAAAAAAAATGACATTTACGAGATAAATATATATTATTAAGTATTGAAAGGCCTACAAAATGTGAAAAATGAAAACAATTCTACAACTAATATGCGCTGCCACGGGTATTTTAATTAATGCTTTACACGTATAAAAATATTTGCAGCATATTGTTCAAGTTATTTATGAAACAATTTAATTGCAAACATATTAATAATTTTAGATGTACATTTATTTAATAGCTCTTCTTTTAAACACTTTGTATTTGCTTTACAAAAGATTTTTATAAATTGACTAAAATATGTTCACAAGATTTTCTTTCGGGAAGGAAATAGAAATATAAAGAGCATATTAAAATTTTTACGTGATTTTTAATTAAATTCTATACGTTCTTAATCATTGACAAAAACATCATAAAAGAAAGAAAAAAGAAATACAGCGGATGAAAGGTTTTGTAATTGTATTTTATATTGTTGCTGATTTTCATATGTAATCAATGATTAATTAAATGAAATTATTTCAAAAACTGCGAAAATTGATTCTCGTAAATACTTATAAAATTAATACTATCATACAAAGATTAAATAAGCACCAATGCTGAACTAAGAGAATCATGTAAAGTAGAAACTCCACTCAATGTTATATATTGTTTAGATAACAAATTATAAAATGAGTGGCAGAAAGCATTCCTGTACAAACAATTCATTGAAAAGAAAAAAGAAAAAAAAAAAAAGAAAAACACTGTTTCATCATGAAACAGATTTCATTCTACGCTTACTGCACGGAAAAAAGGATGGAATTATAAATTATGCAGACACCTGCATGTGTTGCATCTATGTGGAAATTTGTATATAAATGGCCTCTGTGCCAGGAATGTATTTTCCTTTTTGGCACAAAGCTCCATTTTATAGAAATATGAATGAAAACCACCTATTTGAATTTTGAAGGGGACAGTGCCTGTAATTTAGTGAATTTATTCCTAGGTACATTTACAAGGATAAGAATAAATATTCCATTTCAGATGAGTGGCGCAGTCAGGATAAAGCAAATTTACGTTAGTATTAATTAACAAGAGACGTAGTGAGGGGACAATGATTTTTGTACAGTTGAAGGGATTGTAGCCGAATAAGATTTAGTGTGCTGTAGCTGCGAATATTATTTCCTTTTAGTACAAAATATGTTTCAACTTTACAAGTTGTCACGTTCACTTTTTCTAGTTTTTAGACGTAAAAAAAAAAATCTACAGTAGCCTATTTCCTGCAGCGCATCCGATTTCAATATTATTATTGCAACTGAAAGCACAAGTTAATGTAACGTTAACCAGAAACATTATTAGTGTTGAGAAACCATTTGAAGTCGGTGTACGCTGCATTCGTGAACCAAAACAATATATAGACGAGATATTAAGAATAAATTGTACAATAAAGAATTAATCAAATAATTAAACAGTACATTTAGTCGCATCTCAGTACTGTATATCCAGGGCAAAAGCTACTAGCATATTATTCATGTCCCTTGTACATGTAAGGTACAAATGAAAAAAAAAAAAAAAAAAAAAAAAAAACGAATTACTGAGTGACAAAATACATCATAACTGAAACATTTTATTTTCTTGTTTGTGGTGATTTCCAAGTGCCTTGTTCCTAACTTTCTCGAAAGTGTAATTATCAAATTATGTTTTTCAATTTGTAATTATCAAATTTTCTTATATTAACATTTTATATTAATGTTTTATATTTAACACAAATAGCATTTTTTCAAATTTTATAAGTAGATCTATAAAAATATAAACACACTTTCGTTATTATTCGTCGACAGTAAAAATAATGTAATAATAGATGAATTCATTATTATTGTCTTGCTTATAATTCTATTAATGAATCGGATTTTTTTATCTTCTTGAGTTGCTTTTTTGATGATTCATTTACACTTGGTACAGTACGTTCATGAGAAATCTGCATATTAAAAAACAGAAAAAAATCATTTATTTTCATTCAACTATAAAAAAAGAAATATTAAATTACTTACAATTTCAGTATCTAATTTGGAATACTTTGCTTTTTTTTGCTTCTTTTCTATTGATTTATCTTCTTTGTTAGTAATTATTGGCATTTTGTTAAATAACATGTCATATTCTGAATCAGAATCTGAATTATTTTCTATGTCTTCTTCCTTTTTTCCTACAAAATCTTTAGTAATTTCGTGCTTATGCTTTTGTATTTTTTCTTCATTTGCTGATAATGAAAATTCTGAACATAACAACATACATGATATTTTCGACGTTAAATACATCTGCAAAAAAAAAAAAAATTTTAAAGTAAATACCGTCTTTTAATGTAACATTCTCTTTATGTTAAATTACTTTTACCTTTTTTAATAATTCTTTTGTATCGATATGGTGTATTCGCAAATATCGGTCTAAACTAACACTAACAACATAAGGTTCGTTTTTGCTACAAGCTATTCCCGTTACACCTCCCACAAATCCTTTATATGTATTTAGTATTTTAGCTGGTTTTCGTAAATCTACAAGATTCATCCTGCCTTTGCCAGAGCCAACTATAATCTGCCTGTGATATGAAATTTTTAACTCTGTGTTAAAAGAATATATATTTTCTTTATACATACATGTCATACATACTTTTCTCGTGGTGCCACAGTTAAACACGTTAATGCTTCCTCTTTTATTTCTACGTTTATGACAGGTCTTCTTTGTGATTTTGGATCATATAAACGCACCTTGAAAGTTTCGTTTTTTATATAATAGAACAGTTATACATGTAGTAGGATTGTATATCAATTAGGATCTTACATATCCATATTTGCTAGTTGTAACAATTTCTTCTGAATTAGGAAGAAAATCCACATCAGAAATCCAAATTGGAACTCTGACTTGCAACCAATCATGAGGCACATTTTTCTCTGTAAATATTTGTACTCGTTTTTCTATATCAAATAACTTTAATGCATGTTCTTGACCTCCGGTAGCTATCATCTCCTTTTTTATTCTTGAATGACGCATTTTGTCCAAATTTTCACCAGCTTTTATTATAAATCCGTCTTCTTCCTTAAACCTCCATAATTTTACTTCACCTGATCGAACAGCAGTCAAAATTGCTCTGTAAATAAGTGAAAATTATAATTTACAATATTACATTTATATTTCTGAATGTTACTCACTCATCATATCGAGATATGCCAGTAATTTTGCCTGTTCCAATATTGCAAAAAAAAGAACACGTGAACGTCGAATATTCAGTATCATAAACTTTCACGCTGTAAAATGAAAGAAGTACAGGATATTTTTGTTATGAATGACAAATTCAGTGCAGTTGATAAATTACTTATTGTATATAACCTCTTAATATTTTTCACACCACAACCAATTAGAATTTCTCTCTCCTCATCATCGCCCCAAGACATTGTTGTCACTTCATCATTATCCGTAATGGAAACCAAGTTTTGTATATTTTGTGATACACATTCTTTCTTATCTATTCTTACGCCTGTTAACAAAATGCGTAATTTTGTAGACTTGAATTTTAAAAATTTTTTGTTAGACGTTATTAATATACTCGTTAGTAATATTTTGTAAATAAAACAAAAGGGATGTTTTGAGTTTAACTATTCTTTTAACCTATAAATAAGATATTTCTTAAACGGACATAATGTTGACTTAAAATATTTACAATTACCTTTGAAAATTCCAGATTTACCACCAACATATACATTATAATTATCTTTCGTATCCATTTCAACAAAAATACTTCATAAAGAATATAAATCAACAACAAGACATCAATGCATCGTGTAACAATATACAACTTTACTACAGCCTATGATAATGTAAGTATAGTAGAAATAATGCCAATTAATGATTTGGAAAAATCAGATCGAATTAGGATTGGTCAAGAAGTTTAAAGTTTAAATTAATTGAACATGATAATTTCTGAAAATTAAAAAAAAATAAAAATCTAAACTCAGAACGAAATTAATATTATTATTAATGAAACAGAGCGAGAAAATATTAAAGATACATAAGTTGTAAGATATGTTATTACAATTGAGCTAGTCTATATAGAAAGGAATTTAAAATTTTAGAATGCAAAACATACATCATTATTATTTCAACAAGTCCTATTTATTGAGCGAAATTCGTAAATTTAGTTCGTGAATAACGTGGGTAAAATGGAATACAGGAAAAGAGTTGAGGATTTACTTTATTTTACATCGAAGAATTCAATCATGAAAGTTCAAAAATAAATTCGCCAATTTAGTTTCTTTATCAAATAAAAATTTGATCAATTTATTGATATGTAGCGACCGCTACTTCCGCGCAATTTGAAACAGCGCCACTTACATCCGCTCAAACCATCCGTCGCAAGGAGAGTTTCCAATAGAAGCGACATCTTTTTTGTAAAAGAAATAAAAAAAAACCCGGGAAAACAGGAAAAACGCGGGAAAAGAGTTTTCCCCCTCTTCACAAACCAATGATATAAAACCTGGTTGCGAAGAAGGAAAAAGCCTACTACTATAACTAATACTACTCCTACTACTATGTTCATTACTATCTTCGCTACTACTGGTAAGAACCATTCTGTACAAAAATTTGTAAGCGCACATTTCTAGAAATAAACCAAAGACTATTTTAGACTGTAAAAGAATTATGTATATTATGTACGCGAATCTACGGCAGAATCCTGCCTTACCCACACAGGTTCCTACAGACAAGTAGCGACCGCTACCTCCGCGAAACACCAGATAGCGCCACGTACTTCCGCAGGAACTTTCCGTCGAAAGGTGCGTTTCCAATAAAGCAGGCAGCGACACCTTTTCCCGAGCAAAAAAATAAAAGCCCGAGAAAAGCCGGAAAAAGGCGGGAAAAAGATTTTCCCCCTCTTCGCAAGCAGTGGCTATATAAAGCCAGGTTGCGAAGAGGAAAAGCAAGAAAAATAAGAACACTACGAATACTACTACTACTACTACTTCTCATCCTGCGTTTTACTGTGAGTATAAGTTTCTCTCGCCAATCGAGTGTTGTGATATAAAATTTGTACCAAAGAGTGTAATACCAAATATATATATATATATATATTTATTCAAATTTCATCAGTGCTAATTATTTGTGTGAGAACTCGTGGTAGGAATCTACATTACCTACTACGTGTTTCCTAGAGACATTGAGATACTACAGCCGCAAAGCGGTGGTAAGATTCAACTAAACTATATTTGTCCTTGCACCTCTGATCATCTCTTTGTTAACGACATAGCATAAAACTATCCTTGTCAAACACTATTGCTCATCGCGTGTCATTACATGTCCTTGTACAATACTAGAGTCGTCTTTGTTTAGTAAAGTTGTTATCTATGCACCTGAAGAAGAAACAGCACAAAAAAATGTGTCAAGAACATAGCATGTGCAGTCATCTACCAGACGATTGTTAGAATTAAAATATCTCACTAACAATGCTTCAATTTCATTAGATTCCGATTGATGGCGGAACTTGGAATCTTTTAGTGGAGATTTACTCCATTACCAGATGTATGAATCACTTCGACTTTGGCTAAATATTATAAAGCCCATGGTCTCTGTTCTTTTCTCAATAAATTCAATATTCATTTTCAAAATAAATTAATTAAAATATATAATTGCATTTGCCCAACTAGAGTCTCAATTTCCCTCCTACATATATCACACATTGTATAAGCTTCGAAATGTGCAAATGAAAATTGCTTTCTCGTAGCATTTACATCGTATGTGATAAAAGCAACAACTAAAAACAACAGTGAGGAATAACGAATAATTTTTACATCGCATCGTCACGTGGCGGTGAACTATTAAAAAATAAATGGACTAAATTTTCAATGGCAAAAGGATCAAAACAAAACGTCTATACAATTCTCTTAACTAGGTTCTTATCTTTTCTAGTATTTTAATCTAATGGTACAATGCACGACTCAGTAATTTATAATTAATAGAAATAATTGGTATCAGAATAGACAAACAACAAAATGTGTAAGAGAAGGAAATTCGCATTCAGGATCAGGAGAGCAAGAGAATTGACGAAGTAGGACGATAATCCACGTCGTTGGGCGGGCCTCCAGATACAGAGTGTTTATGAAAACAGTTTAAGCTATAGTATCTCGTCAAGGAGGAGGAATTTCTGCCTGAAAATTCGAATTTTGTATCAGGAGTACATGAGGTTCGAGGAGCTGGTACAAGGCCCGCCGTTGAGCGGTTCTCTTTATTCAGACATTTTTCGAGTTTATGTTCTCCAGATACAAAATCCGAATTTTCAGCAAGAAATCCCTCCCGTTCACGAGATATTCCAGCTTCAACATTTTTATCGTGCAACCTCCTCGCCTATCATATTCTCCTGATACAATATCCGAACTTTCAACCAGAAATTCCTCCCCAATCACGAGATATTCCAGCTTAAACATTTTTGTCGTGCTACCTCCTCGCCCATCCTATTCTCCTGATACAAAATC
>NW_025109988.1:504182-505796 GCF_011392965.1 Frieseomelitta varia | reverse complement strand
GATATTCCAGCTTAAACATTTTTGTCGTGCTACCTCCTCGCCCATCCTACTCTCCTGATACAAAATCCGAATTTTCAGCCAGAAATCCCTCCCGTTCACGAGATATTCCAGCTTAAACATTTTTGTCGTGCCACCTCCTCGCCCACCCTATTCTCCTGATACAAAATCCGAATTTTCAACCAGAAATTCCTTCCTTTTCACGACATATTCCAGCTTCAACATTTTTGTCGTGCTACCTCCTCGCCCATCCTATTCTGCTGATACAAGATCCGAATTTTCAGCTAGAAATTCCTTCCCTTTCACGAAATATTCCAGCTTAAACATTTCTGTCGTGCCACCTTCTCGGCTATCATATTCTCCTGATACCAATTCCGAATTTTCAGCCAGAAATCCCTTCCGTTCACGAGATATTCCAGCTTCAAAATTTTTGTCGTGCCACCTCCTCGTCTGTCATATTCTCCTGATACAATATCCGAATTTTCAGCTAGAAATTCCTTCCCTTTCACGAGATATTCCAGCTTAAACATTTCTGCCACCTCCTCGCCTGTCATATTCTCCTGATACAATATCCGAATTTTCAACCAGAAATTCCTCTCCAATCACGAGATATTCCAGCTTAAACATTTTTGTCGTGCTACCTCCTCGCCCATCCTATTCTCCTGATACCAATTCCGAATTTTTGAGCCAGAAGTTCCATCCCTTTCACGAGATATTCTGGCTTAAACATTTTTGTCGTCCAATCTCCTCGCCCATCCTATTCTCCTGATACAAAATCCGAATTTTCAGCCAGAAATTCCTCCACATACACGAAAAACTCTAGCTTAAACATATTTGTCGTGCCACCTCCTCGCCTATCATATTCTCCTGATACCAATTCCGAATTTTCAGCCAGAAATCCCTCCCGTTCACGAGATATTCCACCTTAAACATTTCTGTCGTGCCACCTTCTCCGCTATCATATTCTCCTGATACCAATTCCGAATTTTCAGCCAGAAATCACTGCCGTTCACAGACTATTCCTCCTTAAACATTTTCGACGTGCCACCTCCTCGCCTATCATATTCTCCTGATACAAAATACGATTTTTCAATCAGAAATAACTTCCTATTCACGACAAATTCCACCTTAAACATTTTCGACGTGCCACCTCCTCGCGTATCATGTTCTCCTGATACCAAATCCAAACTTTTAGCCAGAAATTCCTCCACATACACGAAATATTCTAGTTTAAAAATTTTTGTCATGCTACCTCCTCGCGTATCATGTTCTCCTAATAACAGATCCGAATTTTCAGCCAGAAATTGCTTCGCGTATACAAAACATTCCAGCTCAAAAATTTTTTCTAAAATCTATGTATGAGAAGAATCGCTCAACAGCGGGATTTGTCGTGCCACCTCCTCGCGTATCATATTCTCCTGATACAGAAGTTTTAGGAAAAATCTTTATACTGGAATATCTTGTGAACGGGAAGGAATTTCTGACAGAAAATTCGGATACTGTATCAGGACAATATGATAGGCGAGGAGGTAGCATGACAAAAATGTTGAAGCTGGAATATCTCGTGATTGGTGAGGAATTTCTGGTTGAAAATTCGGATATTGTATCAGGAGAATA
>NW_025109988.1:358392-501713 GCF_011392965.1 Frieseomelitta varia | reverse complement strand
AGGAATTTCTGGTTGAAAATTCGGATATTGTATCAGGAGAAATGATAGGCGAGGAGGTGGCACGACAAAAATGTTTAAGCTGGAGTATTTCGTGTATGTGGAGGAATTTCTGGCTGAAAATTCGGATTTTGTATCAGGAGAATATGATGGGCGAGGAGGTTGGACGACAAAAATGTTTAAGCTGTAATATCTCGTGAAAGGGAAGGAATTTCTGGCTGAATATTCGGATTTTGTATCAGGAGAATATGATGGGCGAGGAGGTTGCACGACAAAAATGTTTAAGCTGGAATATCTCGTGAAAGGGAAGGAATTTCTGGCTGAAAATTCGGATTTTGTATCTGGAGAATAGGATGGGCGAGGAAGTAGCACGACAAAAATGTTGAAGCTGGAATATCTCGTGATTGGTGAGGAATTTCTAGTTGAAAATTCGGATATTGTATCAGGAGAATATGATGGGCGAGGAGGTGGCACGACAAAAATGTTTAAGCTGGAGTATTTCGTGTATGTGGAGGAATTTCTGGCTGAAAATTCGGATTTTGTATCAGGAGAATAGGATGGGCGAGGAGGTAGCACGTAAAAAATGTTGAAGCTGGAATATCTCGTGAACGGGGAGGTATTTCGTGTTGGACATTCGAATTTTGTGCCAGGAGTGTGTGGGATCGGTGGAGGTGGCACGACAATGCCTTCAGCTATTCTCTTGATTCAGGGGTTTTTCGAATAATTTTAAACTGGATTTAATATAATGTAATATAATTTATTCGCACATATTCGTACAATATAAGTGTTTCTATTACAATAGAATATCTCCTTTCTCTTTTGTTTCGTTTCAGAATTATGTCCTCGTCACTTGTCAGAATTACATTTTATTCTCACATTATAATGAGCATTATTAATTGAACAAGAATAATGTCTATCACTTTGGAATCGATTTCGGCAGCAGCGTTGTTCAATATAGTTTCGTTTAACCAGTTCAAGTATAAATCTAGTCGGGAATATACTCCTGGTGAATTAGGACGTGCACAGCCTTGCCCCCATGATATTATGCCAATTTGTGTGTTGTTGCATAGAAGTGGACCACCACTGTCACCCTGGAATTGATTTCTTTTAGAGAAACTATATTCGAATAGAAAGTAAATATTGAACATGATAAATACAAACTTGACAGGCGTCTTTTCCACCTTCGTCTAGCATGCCAGCGCATAAATGCACCTTGTCATCTACTCCTGTGACTGGACACTTTTCAGTTGGGATTAATGATAAATTAACGCTTCGAAGATATGTACCGACTCCTTTCTAAATAAATAAACTAAAATTAATTGTGCTGTGTTAAAGTATCTATTACTTCTCATTCAATACCTTTCTCCGCAAGTATTCATATTCAAATTTGAAAAAGGAATTAGAATTCTAAATTTAAAATCAGCTTCAAACGTGTGTGTGTGTGTTTTTTTTTTTTTATTCACTGCACAATCTGTTTCTAAGTTCGATTATACACGTGTTATATTTGTTATATGTGTATTAATATAAATTAAATATCGGATGGTAGAAGGTGATTCCATGAGAAAAAACTCTTTGCATGAGTCGATAAATGAATTTTCTAGCCCACAAATGTAAATGCAATGCTAAGTTTTAGCCTAATACGATTACTTTATTTGTAAATGACGGAATTCATTTTATGGGATAGCAAAAGAAGTACTACAAACTGATCCTTTGGAATTTTTGGCTATTTTGTGCGATAGGAAAACTCGAAGATGCCCAGAAATTACTTCTACAGAAAATTTTTGGACTCCGAAATTCATTTTGTAGAAGGAAACAAAAAAATTCTGGTATATTTACAAGTTATTCCTGGAGAAATTTCGTGGACTAGAAATCTTTCGTGAGAAATCCACTTTGTGGGATAGAAAAATTCAGAGGTGCCCGCAAGTTATCTCTGTAGGAAATTTGTCGGGATCACGTAGCTTTCGTATGCGTTTTCTGAATCGTTCTAACGAACGTGGAATGAAATTATTGGAAAAAATTAATGGAGAAATGGAAAACAGGACATCAAATGAAAAATGGGAATGAAAGTATGAGATGTGAGATGTAAAATATAAAATAGATAGCGAGACACAGGACACTTTCGAATTGGTCTCGAGACTATACGAAGACAAAGACACACACAAAGAAATTACAAAATGCAAATTAACGAGTAGAGTAGAGACAAATCACAAGGAACAATATGTAAAATGCAATCGTAAAAAGTGAGGAAGCGCAATAAAGAAGAAAGAAAAAATGAAAATATATAACACAAGTTTATAATGTATTGTAATTGTAATTGTATTGTAATTGTATTATATTATAATATTATAATATAATATAATATTAGAATATATGAAATAAACAGAGAGTACGCAATAAATCCACTTTTCCATTTTCTCCCTTCAAAGGATCAATCTATCTGAATTTTAAACCTCCGTACCATCTTTCTATTAAACTCTATTTTTCCATGCATTCTATTCCATCGTATTCATCGTCAAAGCACTTGCGGATTTTCCGCGTAACGTGCAACGCAACCATCAACCGATTGTCTCTACCCTCGTCGATCAATGAAACAATTTTTGCGGATGACAAGTAAATAACAAGATACGATTAACTACGTACATCGGAGTCAGGAATGTGTCGTCCCCAGCCAACCACAGTGCACGGGTCGGTGTACCTTTGGAAAATGTTTGCGTCATAGGCATGGGGAAGAGCGACGTATCTCACGTACGAGCTGATGTAAAAAGGTTTCCGAAGCTGGATGGAAAAAAAAAAAAAAGAAAAGGAAACAAGAGAAACGATAATAGAACATGGAAACCACAGGATGAGTCAGAAATAAAAAAACAAAAAAAAAAAAAAATGACGATAGGAGGGAAATGGCGCCATGTTTCGCTTTGGCGCCTAGTTTTTTTTTTTTTTTAATTGTTTTATTTTATTATTCTGTGTTTATCTATTTATTCTATAAATTTTATATTTAATTAATTATTAATTATTCTATATATATATATATATATAAAATTCTAAAATAACTAATATTCTATATATATATATATAATTGTTAATAATTCTAGAATAATTAATATTATATATATATATATATAATTTTATAATATATATATATTTTTTATAAACTTGTGTAGAGGGCTTATATATATATTAATTCAGTAAGCCCTCTACACCAATTTATAAAAAATATATATATAATAAAATTCTATATATATATATTCTAGAAATAATTAATATTATATATATATAGAATATTATATTATATATATATATAGAATTTTATAATATATATATATTTTTTATAAACTAGTGTAGAGGGCTTACTGAATTAATATATATATATAATAATTTATAATTCTAGAATAATTAATATTCTATATATATATATAATAATAATTAATAATTCTAGAATAATTAATATTCTATATATATATATATTATGAACTAGTGTTAGAAGTTAAACCTCTATAAAATTGTACGACTTGATAAAATTTGAAATATTCACAATAAGTACATATTTGCGTTAAATTTATTTTGACTTGTTATATTACAGACCAATTGCAAAAATGACTGAAGTCACTTATTCATAACAGTTATCAGTTCCGTGGTCTCTGATTGGAACAAATACTAGTTACAATCAAGTGATCATTCGTTTCTCCCTATAGGTGAGCGAAATTCCGTTTACAGAGGATTAACTGCAAAAGAGGATTCTGATAATGGAGTAAGAATCAATTCTCCTTTCCTTCGTTCTAATGTCGTTGTTACTGCCAAGAGTAACATTTCCAGATAGCAGTTCGTGCGAAAGAATTTTCGGAATTTACGAAGAGGATGAAACAATAATCGGCATTGTAATTGGGAGGAAAAGAAACGAAAAAAAAAAAAAAACAGAAATCTTTATTTAAGAAATAAATTACTAAATAAATAGCAAATCGAAACTTTCGCACGTCTTGTATACTTCTTTGTCAAAAAAAAAAAAGAAAAAAAAAATTTTTATGCGAGGTCCAGATAGCAATTCGAACGAAAGGACTTGCAACATCGATTTGACAAATGATGTCAAAATGATAAAATAAAACGAAACGAATGGACAAACGATTGGATCAGGATCTTTTTGAGAATTGATCTCGCTCACCTCTCTCTTTTCTTCATTCTTTTTTTTTTTTTTTTCATTTCTTTCATTTATTTTATTTTCCACATAGAGTTTATATATACACATAATAGTCACCCTGAACAATCCAATATCGTGATGCATGTTCGAGAATTTAAAGTTCGTGTGCGGTAATATCCGGTCGATCAATTCCATCTGCATAGAACTGAAGGCTGGGAAGTACACGTAAGTGGCACCGGCGATCGCGTAGAATCGAAGTGGACTCTCAGCTATCCATTTGTCACCGTACATCGGCCTATGCGAACGATTTGCTCGAATGAGTTCTCCAAATTAACGTCGTCGATCAATCGATTTTATCGTTATCTCTTTTCCTCCCTTTCTTTCTATTTTTTTTTTTTTTTTTTTTTTTTCTTTTCTCGCGAACGCACACTACTAAGAACTTTCAGAACTTTCAGAACACTACGCAGGTATGAATTTCGTAGGATCATCACGGGCGGCCACTGATTCCTTGTTTCCAAAAATTGTCAGAGAAGAAGCTGATTTCGCTTTGTAGGAGAAAAAGAAAAGAAGGAAGAAAACCAGTGGAAGATCGCAAAACGCGTCTCGAAAGTCGATGAAAGAAAAAAAAAAAAATAAAAAAATTGAAAAAACCGATTACAAAGGTAGCGACGAGTGATTAGCGCACTTTACAGTTTTCTTGCTTCGTTCTTTCGTTTTTATTTCTTTTTTTTTTTCTTTTGGTGGTTTTTGCCTTTGTCTTTTCTTTTTTTCTTCTCTTTTTCTCTGCTTTCTCATGGTTCACAGTTCTTGAACGTTAGTAGAGATTTGTATAAGAACGCCGCTAACCCTTTCACTGCTGTGGTCGTAGCTACACTATCGTCGATACAGTCGCTATAAGTACGTATGCTGACACGGTGTGTGAGAATAGTACGACGAAGAAGGGAAATTTTTTTTTTGGAACTCGAGATCTTTGGTTGTTTCTCCGTTAACTGGATTATTTCTAATTTTCAACTCTTAAAAGCTATCGTCGAAAGAGGTTAACGTTGCAGGTGTAAATTTTGTAAATTTATAATGAAATTTCAATGTAAATTTTGTAAATTTATAATTAAACACGACTGAACATTATTTTCGTCATTATTCACTATTCCTAGACAAGTCGAATTATTTTAGATAAAAAGTCGAACGTTTGGACTAATTACGAAAAAGATGAAATTTTATACGTACAATTTTAATTAGGAAATTGGCAAAGTCGAACAAATGCGACTGAACGTTTCGTTGTTCAGTATCAGATGAAAAAATGAGGAAATTTATCGTTTACTGTAATTGTGTATTGTTAGAACATGCTACAATATAATGCAATATTAGTGGTTAATTGTTGTAGCAAAATATACAATGTTACATTACATCTAATAAAAGTGATTAAAACGTCTAATCGTGGAGTAAAATGATAGCTTTCGAGAGTCAATGTTAATTCATAGTTTACGAATTAAATTGCAAAACGTTTGACTGTAACGTTTCGTACGAGAAAGATAATTTTCCACCCGGCCAATATGAATTATACAAATATTCTATAGTGATAGAAACTGATTGTACAGAATTTCTTTTTTACACAGAACAAAGTTGAACAGACTTTTGACAATGAAGGAGAAAACACATTACCAATCGTAGACAGTAACCCAGTTAACAGCGTAATGGACGACTAATTACTTGTACAATTTTATTAATTTTATTATCGAACATCGATTCAAACTCTATTTTTTTACTCTAGACTCGTTCAAAACACAGACACTCTATATACTAGATTGCACGATCTAGCAATCTAAACGTTAACGATCGCATCGACTGAATTCAAAATAGCGATCCGATTGTAAAATTTACGCCGCTGCAGCTGGTTCAAAATCAATTCACCGATCGAAGGCTATTTGTCCTCTCGTCATTTGCACACCATGATTTCATTCAATTTCGATTTAAACTACGTACCTGTCACTGATAAAAGAAAAGTATAAAATAAATATACAATAAATAAAATAAATTTTGAAATGAATCGAAAAACAAAACGTCAAACTTCCCTCAACAGGAGGAAAATTCAAGATCATTATAAATACGAAGTAGAAGAAGCTTTTAACATGCAGTGCAAAATTGTATTTGCAAGATTAACCACTTGCGGCTGGCGACTGACTGCGGACCGTAACGAGTGACCAATATCGATATACCAATAATTCGTCGGTACGATATGACAGGATAGAAATTACTGAGAAATAAATTTATTATTTGTTTTGCCTGGATTATACTTAAAACCGAGAGAATGTTGCAATTTTGGGGCAATTTCGTTCTGCTACAAATTCACGTTCAGGTTTATACGACGATAAAAAGAAACAAAAAGGAAAAAAAAAAAAGAAAAAGACAAGAGAATTTCTCATTCATGGATATGGTTTAAATATGCTTTTGATATTTATTTAAATATGCTCGCTTTAAATGCGAGATTCAAATATTGAAGCTACCTTCATTATTGATGCTGCGAATTACCTACAGTTCATCAAAAATGAAATAAAAGGCTTCTTTATTTATACACCATAAGCGTATCTTCTTTTCTCTCTCAAATTGAAACTGTCTTCTCATTCCTCCGCAGAACTACGATCCTCAAAGAAAGAAAAAAAGAAAGAAAAAAAAAAAAAAAAGAAAATGAAAGAGAAATCCAGTCTTTCGTCACAATGTAACAAAAGATCGCTACGCAGAGAGAAATCGGCAAACCAGCCTCCGAATCAGTGAATTTCGAACGAGCTACAGAGGACATGTCTCCTAATATCGTCGAGTAGTCGTATTTCGTTACGCTTTAGGTCTTGAAAGCAGCATACGTATCTATGATATAGCAATGAAAGCGCTACGAATGCTTGAGGATATGCTCTATGACCGTAAAATGGTAGCATAAAAAATATACGCGCGCGAGGGATCATAAATTTTCGCGTTTCTCTCCCTCGTCTCACCCCCTCCCTCTTTTTTTCTTTCCAACGAATGTCTCGTCTCTATCCTCAATAAAAAAATAACTATGATCAGAAAACGCGTGATTCATCCAGACATTCGGGACGTTCTCGTCCCGAACGAACTCCGATATCAAATCCCTACGAAAAATCGTCGGCGAGCACGCCGAACAAAAAAAAAGGAATCGATTCCTCGCGTTCTTGTTTCCTTATGGCTTTGAGCGGGCTAACTTTATCTTTACTTTACGTTTATATTGGGGGGGGGGGAGGAGGAGGGGGATGCACCTTATGCGATGGAAGAAGAATGTTCGTGGAACTATGGTGTTCCCATCCTTCCACTTCGTTAATATCGACGATCGTAATTACGGAATTACGTATTAATTACGAAAGCGTTAATTACAGTACAATTTTTCAAAAAAGGAAGTTGGAGTTGTCTCGATCGATCTCGTATTTCGCGTGTCCAAGATCGGAACTTGTTTATATTGGATTGTAACATACGCAATATATCGTTATCTTAGTTTTATACTATGTACACTCTGCGGAGTGAAGAGATCTATCGTTTCTCTAGGATGTAGGTTTAAAGGCAATTGTCGATAGTTAATGTTCTTGTGACAATGGTCGAACGTGTATCGCGATTTTTCAACGTGAGGAGCCTCGCGTTTTTTGGCAATCGTGCAAATGCACAATCTGCTCTAGCATCAGTTGAAGTGTCTCAGATTTCGTTTCTGAATTTCGAAAATTTCCGATCTCAGCTTGGAACTGAAGTTTTGCTGTCTTTTTTTTTTTTTTTTTTCATTCAATCTCGTTTATCTTGTTCACGATCTGCGCAGTTTAACTTTACTTGACGTTAGAACCAGTCAAAATGACTTTTCACTAATAGTGAATGTGCAGATATTTTTCAATCGTACGTTTTTGTCGCATTGTCTTAATTTTCATTTCTGCCACATTGTTTAACACTAGAACTACTAAAGTGGTCAAAACGATTAATTCATAATTTTTTTTTTTTTTTTTAGATACATTAAGAATGCAAAATAGTGTAGTTTTAGAGGTTTAAATGATTTTTTTTATAAAATACGTGAATAAAAGTTCGTGTATTCTATTGTATTGCTATTTTTTTTTCACTTTAATATCTCTGATGAAAATTCCATACTTTAGTCCTTGGTAGTGTTCTAATGTTAATTTTAATCTTGATCAACTTTAATCTTAGTCGATTTCAATCAAATTCAACTGCAATTTTAATTAAAAAGTAAAGAATCTTAGTTGAGAAGTTGAGTCTGAGGTACATTTTGACTACAAAGAGCAGAAACAATGTACGAATAGTTTGCTAGTAAAATTCTAAAAAAATGATACTCCCACAGAATTCCAAGTGCCGTACAATGATAGTCCTCGTTCCTCTAATTTCACTCGTCAGACGCGCAAATCTTTCCTCTTTTATTTTCAAATTGAAAAAAATAAGTATCATTTCATATGTTACAATTCAATATCCAATACCATGCGACTTATCTCTCGCCCAGTTGAAGGAAAACAATTATAAAAAAAAAAAAAAGAGTCCTGCCTTTCTCTGTCGGTAACTCCTTCTGTCTTTTTTCCTAGACAATCGACTGCAAAAAATTAGTCCCTAATTATTCCAAGAAACTTGCGTGCAACGTTCTCAATATGCGGGTGTACATATAACACGTACGTATTATATTTTCTAACGTCCGTATCCGCCGTGTTTCTCATTTTTTCCAAGCACCAGCAACAACGATTTCACCGAATCGATTCGCGAATCGAACGTTAAAACATCGGGAACGTTTAATAGACAGTGTGTTTCGTAACTTGCGAGACTCACTTCGGAAGCTGATTGTACGCCTAAAAATAATGGAAAAAAAGTCATATAAATATATGTCCTATCTGTCTTCGTTTATGAGATATAATGAATTTTCTGTTTTGAATTACTTTTACAAAAGATGCTCGAAATGACCAGCTTGCATTTGAAGACAAGCCTGCACGAGTCTTGTCATTCATCTGGTTACTCTCTCTATCATTCCTGGTGTTTCTCGAATTTGTCGGAAGCCTTGCTCTATTCTATTTCGTAGTATTTCAGCATTTNCTCGGCTAAAATGCGACGGAGCTCCATCATGCATAAACCGCATACGAATAATCTAATATCGACTGGAACTTCCTCTAATATTTCGTGTAAACGCGTGCTCAAAAAATCAACGTACTTTGTGCCTGTTAGTCTCCCATCAAGAGAAAAAGGTCCAATTAAAAATTTATCAATTATTCCTGCCCATACGTTTAAACTAAATTGGTATCGATGTCTTGAATGCACAATAACATGTGGGTTTTCTTCATGCCAATTATGATTATTATGAAAATTGAATATACCATCCCTGGTAAAACTAGCTTACTAGCTGTGTTTATAAAATTCATTATATCTCATGAACGAAGACAGATAGGATATATATTTATATGACTTTTTTTCCATTATTTTTAGGCGTACAATCACAAGTTATGAAACACTCTGTATATATATATATGTATTTTTTTTTTTCATTGATCGATTGGTCGCGACGGCCGATCGAGTATTTCGACGATACTCTGCTACCATTTTAGGGCTAAGAGCGCTAGTATATATAGACTTTGTAATAATAAGTGTGTCGCAGTCTTAGGACGCACCTGACCATGCAATGAGCGGCTGACAGAATGAATCTCGGCGCTATGTAAGTACCTCCGCAGATATGACTAAAGTGTCGCCGTTGGACCGAGACCTACGAGAAATTGACATTGAAAATTCGGTTTCGTCATCAGCGAATCCCTTACATCTTACCGATACAACCAGAGAGGACAGAATCGCGACAATACGCGCTGATCGCCTCTGAGAAGGAACTCGCTCTATTCTAACATGTACGAGTAACATCAGTTTTTCTTTTTTTTTTTCTTTTTTCGTAGATCTGACGATGATCGACGTCAAGTTCTCTCTGTCTCTGTATATTTGACTAGAAGAGAAGATGATCTTGTTCGAGAGCGAGGTCGCAGGTCAAAGTGATTAACTCCGCTTTTTGAATTTTTCTTCCTTTCATGCTTTGTTTTCTCTGTCATTTAAGATAAGCTTCTTACGTTAGTAATTAGTATTCGTCGATGAAAAAAATTTGATATTCTCAATGACTTTCTGAACTTTTCTCCCGACTACTTGGACCAAAGTATTTGCTTCCTCTATCATTTAAAATAAATTTCTTTAGTAATTAACATTCTCAACGATAACAAACAATTTCTTTTTTCAATAATAAATAATTAATTTCAGAAGCCAGTGCGATTACTGTTGCATTTTGTTAGATAAAAGCACGTTCTATAATGTTTCTTTGATTTCATCCACTCCTTTGCCATTGAGAAAAAACCATTGAAAAGAGATTTCGTCAGTTTCTCTACTTTTTTTTTATTTCGTAGAGTTAATCGATTTGACGAACGACCGGCTCGTTCATTGTTAGACTGTGGATGTTTGTGTATAGAAAGTTTGAAGATACAAAGATACGTTAAATTCGCCTAGTATATTATTATAAAATAGCTAAACTATAGCGTTTTCTATGATATTTGAAGTGAAATAATTCTAATAATTTTAATTCGATTCGTAAAGATACGAATTTATATAAATATAAATATCCACAGTCTGTACGAATGTACTAGTTCGAAATGTTCGTAGCGTTTTTGTCAAGTGACATTAGAGAACTGTTTGGTACAAGGTTGACTGAGAGATGTGGCAGATAATTTAGGCACGTAAAATAAAAATCTATCGAAGCGAGAAGAACAATATTGTTAACAAACTGCGGACTTATTGCGTGCATATTTTGTAAGAAATTTAAAGGTGGAGAAACTACACGTAAACCACGCAAATAATATCTAGCAAGTAAAATATTATACGTATTTTCATAATTTCAGTCACGTTCATAAAAATATGAATTTGCGCAAAAATCCACAGTTTAATTAATCTCGAGATACATAATTGATCTTGAATGGAGATTCTTCCGCCAGAAAAGATATTTTCGTCTTCTATATTGACAAAAATTTATGAGAACGAAGCTTGATAAGATAACATGTATAATATAAATATTTCGAAATGTTCCACGTTAAATCATTTCATCGTTTTTTTACTACCGATTTTAAACACTTTTTAACAAAAATGGAATCTCTACATCAAACTTCATTTATCGAGCATTCCTCTTATCAATTTTAATTACCTAAATCTTTTTCAGGATCAATTTGACCACCACTATCAATAATATGCTTCTCCCCTTGTTTATATATAAATAGATATAAATAGATTTATATATAATTATATATAAATAGATATTGCACGTTCCTGAATTATTTACCTCCTTCTCAGGTCAATCCTGTACATTCTCTCTTCTGCTTTCAACTCGATCAATTCCATTCAATAGGAAACAGTTTTAAGTAACGTACAGTGACCACGATGCTCGAAAGATTATTGCTCTATGTATTTATTTATGACGTTACCGAATCAATTGTTTTTTACAGATCGAACCACTTGCTATCTCAATTGCTAGAAACATAAAATTCCCTTTGTGTTGTTTGACTCTCGCACAATTGTTTGCACAAGTTAAACATTGCCGAAGAATTCGAAATCTCTAACAGAAATTTTGACAGCAAGCTAGATTTATATTAATTTTGCAATATTTCACATACAGATTGAGATACGTGTCAATCGTAAGTTTCTCGTTGGGACCATCTCGCCCATTGTGTATTTAATAAATTTCGCCTATTTAATTTACTCTCTGAATAAATGAAATTTACTAGTTTCAATTGACTGGGACAATCGGTTTCAAACACGCGTTGTTGAGGAACGTTCGTTAGAAACAAACTGCGCGAGACAATAATCCTTGGAACGTCGCCGTGTCGTCGAGATAACTCGACAAGAGTCACTTCTGTACAGTTTAGGCTAACACCTACGAACTCTATTAAAATAACTCGCGAGGAATTGTACCGAGACTCGTTAGGAAGGAGATCTCGGTTGAAATTGACATTGTCTCGATTTATCTATGTACGTCTCTATACCTTTTGTCTCGTTTCTTCTTCTTCGTTTCTCAGAGGCGATCAGAGCGCGGCTCGCGCAGATCCGTCGCGAGAGTTTTTTTGTTTTTTTGTTGTTGTTGTTGTTGTTGTTGTTAGATTTAATATTTAGGAAACTTCACGGGCGCATTTCACCTACGAGAAACGGATAGTTTCTTATGTTAGTGATTTCTCCGCCGACAATCCTCACGGCTACCTTCTTCGCCGAGCCGATCAATGTTTCATTGCGGCTCGATGGAATTTCGCTCGCGGTCGCGACCACCGCTTGAAAAGAAGACATCAACGTGAATAACAGCAGCATTTTGATCGTTTGACGAAAGATCCGTATCGCGTATCGACGTGAACTTGTTGCTTTCCACGCGATTCTTTCGTGTCTTTCGTGTTTCATTTCGGCTCGCGGTTTCCGGAGCGGTGCGATTTGAATGGTTTCGAGGGATAGAATTGCAATAACGATGACATAAATACATAAATTTCATTATGTTTTTGAGAATTATAATAATCAAAAAATATTAAACGAACCTTTGGAACTACCTTTCGTAAGTCTAACATCGAGAAGAAATTTTGACGATTAAAAAGATTTTTCGAACTTTTGAAAACTTCGATGATGACATAAATACATAAATTTCATTATATTTTTGGGAATTATAATAATCAAAAAATATTAAACGAACCTTTGGAACTACCTTTCGTAAGTCTAACATCGAGAAGAAATTTTGACAATTAAAAAGATTTTTCGAACTTTTAAAAACTTCGATGATGATATAAATACATAAATTTCATTATATTTTTGGGAATTATAACGATCAGAAAATATTAAACGAACCTTTGGAATTATCTTTCGTAATTCTAACATCGAGAAGAAACTTTGACGATTAAAAAGATTTTTCGAATTTCTAAAAACTTCGATGATGATATAAATATATAAATTTCATTATATTTTGGGGAATTATAATGATCAAAAAATATTAAACGAATCTTTGGAACTATCTTTCGTAATTCTAACATCGAGAAGAAACTTTGACGATTAAAAAGATTTTTCGAACTTTTGAAAACTTTGATAATTGAGAGAAAGTTGACAACGTGAAAAGAATGAAAAGAAACGTTGCGTTAACGCTAATTCATTTATAAATTGTTGACAGATTGAAAAGTGAGAGGGAAATGTCGATAAATTTTTCTTAAAATTATCCACCATTGACGTTATCTTTACGAAGGTAAATTATTTGTTTCTTAGTCCTCGGTTATATATGGTGTTGATCGTTGCGATATACACGCAATGAAATTAAAAAATCAATATTTAAGTTCCTTTGACGCGACGTAGAATTTTAAATATCCCCGCAAATGAATGCATAGCATACAACGCTTTAACAAAATTCTGGACGCGATGAATTTACATCTCATTACCATAGAAATTAAAAATTTCGCTCCGCTGGAAATCTACATGTAGGAAACAAAGACTATTCGAATCTTCGTGTACAAAAGAAACTTTATCGTCGAGTTATAAATTTACATTTCATTATCTTAGAAATTAAAAATTTCATTAACTCGTGTCTCCTGAAACAAAAGTTTTATACAAAAAAAAAAAAAAAAAAAAAAGAAAAACGAAAGGATCCAAAAGCAAAAACTAGTTTAAACGCAATTCTGATCATTTGGCCCTTTGGAACCATTTAAATCACGCTGTATATGCACTTAAAAAAAAAAAAAAAGAAGAGAAAAAGTAAAGAAAAGACAACCCATCGAGACATTAAAATTTATAAAAAAAAGAGCAAACATTTCGTTATCTCACGAAATTTCAAAATTTCGTCAACTCCACTGTGCGGACTATACATTTCTTAAAGAAAACGAAACCAAATTGTTCAAATTTTCAAAGTACTAGCGAACCAATGTAAATACAATCATTATCACTTGGTCACACTTGAAATAATGCCACATATTTAGGAAAATAAATGATTGGAAAAACAGTCCATTGAGATGTAAACTCAAGAGCTTTGAGCAACTTTGAGAAAGCAACTGACAATTCATCAGATCGATCTGTTTCTACGAATTAAAAAAAGAAAAAAACATTTGAAGAAACGTTTGAATGGTCGCGTGTAACCGAAAGGTGAGCCAATCTAAATATAATCATAATGATTCGCTCCTGGAAACCGTTCGAATCGCGTGGCGTGGATTGTCCATCGAGCCGGCGTGGAAACTTTGTTGTTCGAGTTAACCTCTTGCGCTGGAATGACGATGCCACGCACGTCGATAATTTTTTTCAACGTCCCAACATTTGCAACATTTTCTCATATTCAAGTATATGTAAATGTAATCCAGGCAAAACAAACGATAATTATAGATTTATTATTTCTATAATAAGTAGTTTGTTATTACATATAATATATAATATATTATATATAATATTATATATCATTGTTATTGTATATTTATTATTATTATATAGCAAGTTTATTACTCCTTAATAATTTGTATCCTTCGAAAAGAAAGAGAAAGCGACGAATTATTGTATATTGGTTCGGTCACTCGTTATGGTCCGCAAACTTCCAGTTGCCAGCGCAAGGGGTTAAAGAATCCCGTTTCGGCCGGCTCGTATGACACGTTGGGCACAAGACGGAGCTTTCGTTGGCTACGTTCAAGGCAGCGTTCGTCAGCGTATCCATTGTATCGGCATTCTACCCATTATGGCCATTATCGCGCTGCTCTCGAGAGAACAGGGACAATCGAGTAGCCGTGAGGCTTCAGAAAGATTAACTCTTTACGTGTAATTATAACGCTACGATATGTTGCACGATACGTCGAAAGTATCACCACCTGCTAAAGAACTCTCATACCATTATGAATATAACACTCTCTCTCTCTCTCTCTCTCTCTCTCTTTACACTCTCGCACCACTTGTTCTCGCTTTTTCTCTTTCTTCCTCCTTTTCTTTTTATCTTTTTATCTCTATCTATCCACTTTCACTCCCTCTCCTCGTTCTCCCCTTGCGCGGAACACGCGTTTGACCGAAGAAGAGAGGAGAAGAGAGAGAGAGAGAGAGGACAAAAAAAAAGAAGAAGGGAAGAAAAAGGGGAACGGAAGCGTTTTAGAATCGCGCACACGTGGATCTCCCCGTCCCGGAAGGCCGTGTGGTATACACAGTTTTATTGATCGGCCGCGGCAGACCCGCGGGTGCGTAGGCAAGGAAATTCTATAATTACACGTTGTTGTTTTTCTGCCTCGGGATACAGGCGTATTTAGACGCGCGTAAAATGCACGCTCACCGCTGAACAAAATAGCTCCGGATCCCCATCCCCTGTGATAAAGTCCAACTTTTTCTTTCTTTCTTTCTTTTTCCACCCCTTTGTTAAAAATAGGACTTGCCGCAGGACTTAACGTCGCCGAGCAACGAACGAACGTCCCCCTCGTTCTTGAGGGACGAGCCTACGTGTGCGCGCATTTGATATCAAGTTAGCTATAGACGATTAATTATAGCGTGCAATAAAACGACGCGGAAAGTCGGGCAGAAAGGTGTTGAAATAGGTGAAATTCACCTTCTTCGCTAATATCGTGTTCGATACAAGTGGATCATTTCCTTTTGTTTATTTTGTATGATCTTACCTATGTCGTTAATGAGAGACTAATTTAACTGGAACTGGAAAGAGAAAATGAGGACTGTTCGATATTACAAGAGAGGTTCGAAGCTAGTCAGTAGTAGGTCACTTGTGATCCACGATACCGTCAGTTTTTTTTTCTCTTACTTTGAAACTTTCGAAAATTTGAACATCTTCGGCTTCTCTCGCCAGCGTCTTATTTTTGCAAAATTTTTCTACTGAGAAATGTCTGTTTCTACGACAATGTTTTATAATTCTAGCTTAAGAACGAATATCCTTCTTTTAATTAAAAAACTTTTATTTTTTAATTTTTATTTTTTTTTTGTTTTTTTTTTTAGTTTTTAAAAGACAAAGGTTCTTTTAATTAAAAGAAGGATATTTGCTCTTAAACTATATATATATATATATGTGTGTGTTATTACATGATCACTAAACTCACTGTTCACAATTTTAATAACAAAAGGACATTTGTACGAAAATAAATCGTTTTCAATGACAAGTAACTTACGCTGAATAACTCTCGAACCGTCCATATTGTACTACCGCTATACTGAAAAAAAAAAACTCGAGAAAATTGTTGTTCTGTTACGCGTAACACGTACAGACAAAGTTTTTAATCTTGACCTGCACTCACGTCGAAATAAACTTGCTGGTTAAAACAAAAATTTTTACCAGCAAGTCACGTATACTCGTCGTAACTTTATTGCACGATATAACCGAACGTGTACACCTAGCTTTACAATTGCTTGATCTTTATTCGCGAACTTTCTCTGATGAAGAGAATAAATCGTCGTTACTGTACAGGAGAACGTCTTACATCGACAATATAATATATCCATACACGTATATCAAATATCTGAGATTTCATACGAAGCACGAGAGGAACGAGTGATTAAATTAAGAGAGAAACATCAATAGCGGAACATTGTCAAATCGCGACAACGATAACAAGGTACGATACAACAGTCTTGATTCCCGATTTGTCGAATAGGAGATGCCAGATTCTGGATTATGTCGCAATGTCGCGTGGCAAACGCACACGTATGCACGTATGTTGTATATTATATAATTTTTCATTTCACGTACATGTGTAAGATATATTTAAAAACAAAACGTTCACATGCACACGTGTTACGAAGCTCGTATGTACCATACCTATTTAATTTATCATAATATATCCTCTTTGCACGATATATCTATATACACACGTACATATGAAATATATATATATATATATATAGATAGATAGTTCTTCGTAACTCTTACTTAACACGTTAAATTACCTTCGTGGCGAGTACTTAGACTCGTGCTAGAACTAGGAATGTCGAGAAACGTTTCAAATAAATCGATCACAATGTTCATCTTTGGTTATGCGTGTGGAGAAAGAAGGCAATGACGAGAAAAATATATACGTGTGGTACATGTTTAATAGAGTGGACACGCACCTAGAGGCGCGTGTGTTCGATTCGCTTCGCTTTCGATCCAAGTTCGACGTTTCGAACCGCGGGATCGTGATCGTGATCGTGAACGTCGCCCCGGGCGAGAAACGAAAGCTCGCGCAACGGCCTGACGATGAGAGTACAACGGTTATATTTAAAATTATAGGTGTTACAGACTATTAATGCACGGTTACGGTTCGACGTTCGTCCGGAAACGAACGAAGTCGCACGACGCTAAATACATTCCCTTAATTTCGAACAGGAAATTCGATTTACGAATTGACATTCATTGTGCCGCGTTCGATCGTATTATAACTTGATCCGATCAAACGTGCACGGATCTCTCCGGTCGCAGCAGCATTCTCGTACGAATGGCGATGAGATAATCCTCTTGAAACTATGGATAAAACACAGTTAAGTCACATCGTATATATAGATGTATACATATATGTGTATATACTCTTCGCGGATCCGTCTGAATTCACCTCTCGACGATCGAACGTACGAACGAGCATATATAAATTATTCCACGCGACGGATGCAGAAGCAGCACCAGCAGCAGCAGCAGCTTCGACGTAGTCGGAAGATTTGAAAATCTGAGAACACAGACAGAGTATCCACGGCAGAGAGAGAACTCGAACGATGGTAAACGGGTTAATCTTGGCGTGGTCGACGTCGCGAGAAGAAGAAGAAGAAGAAAAATGCGCCCGTGTGTGCTTGTGTGTGTGTGTGTGTGTGTGTGTCTGTGCGTGTATGTACACGCGTGTGCCCTATTAATTCTTACATTTTTATTTTCTTTTCTTTTTTTTTTTTTTTCTTTTTATTCGTCTTTTCTCCTCTTTAGAAAAAATCACTGTTAAACCGGCGTGTGAATTGCTATCCACTATATGCGTTATATATCTCTGTTTCTTTCTTTCTTTTTTGCCCTCCTTCCTTATCTTTTGCTTCACGTGATGTACGTAAGGTCTTCTTTTTTTCTCTTTTTTTAAATCTTTTTCTCTTGCTTTTTTCCCCTTTTTTTCCGTTTTTCTTTTAATTTTTCTTCTTATTATCACCGTCTTCGGTCGTCGGTCGCGTGTCTCGCGAACTCTCGCGAGTCTCTCGGGAGGGACCGGAGAAAAACGAACGGGCACCCTCCCCCCTATGGGGGATCCGACGATATTTCTTCCGCGGAATAGATAACGATCGATACAAGCGACAATCGAAAATAGTTGCACGAAGAAGCCGCGTCTATATGAGTTTATAAAATTTCTGCAAGACAATAAAATCGCTGCCCCCGTGTATTTCGGTATAATCAAGGAAGACATTGTGATTGTTCGTTCTTTAATATATCTATATATGTATGTATATAATATATATCCCCCCACCCCTCTCCCACAAATTCTCCCTTACTCCCTCCAGTTGTGTTTACTCTCTTTTTCTCTCTTTCTTTTACGTATATTACACATTTCTTTCTTTCTTTTTTTTTCTTTTGTGTCTTTTTCTTCTTCTTTATTTGTTTCCTCTCTCTCTCTCTCTCTCTCGTTTTAATTATCCTAAAGCAATTGACTTTTATTAAGGAATGATCTTGTGCATCGCGCAAAGTATGCACAGTAACGTAGCTAGAGGCCCCTGCGCGACATTCGATGCAGAGGACTCGACCACCGGCGTGGATAGAATTTGCACTGGAACAGCGAACAGAAAAACAGATCTCACAGTTAGAAAACAGAGGAAATTGCGCGAGAAAAGAAATATTTATATTAAGCAGACGAGGTGTATCGTGTCAGAGAAATTCGTGACTCTCTATGGAAATTTCGTAAAATTTAGAATTTAAACGAACCTTTGGCAGATGACAGATGCAAGGATGAGGGGACTCTTTTTAAGGATCACTTCTTTTTTTTTTAAATATTTTGATTTTCGCGGTCAGATTTAATTAAGTCGATCTCACCGAGCTCGCGTTTGAGATCAACAAAATTTGTAATTACATTTACTCTCTCACGCGCGCGAAAGCCCTGGGAACTTGCGTTTGACAAAGTTTTGGTATATTTAATGTAAATTACGAGTTACCTCATGTTGCACGAGTTTTACAATATAAACGTGAATTGGTGTATTTGTAAGTTGGATTTCTTTTGTTGTTGTCGTACAAAATACGATGCGCCTCTGCGTGCCTTTACATAGACACATAATTTCATTTCCAGCTTTAAAGCAAATATGATAACTGCCCTAAGGCTTTTGAGTGGAAGTGTAAACGAGGTATAGTGTTACGAAAGGAGTGGTCTAAAAGGATGATAGAGTTTTCAACGAAACTTGATAGCAGAAAGATAATTTCATAGGGAGAACATATTGCATTTTGGAGATTATTATTACCTTTACGAGAACATATCATATACCATGATATATTCTACATTGCATTTACATTTAATTTTTGCATTTGAACAAAATCATATAAACTGAGTAGTTTTTCAGTCAAATTGATTCGAAAAACAAACATTTCAACTCACAAGCATTTTCACCTCCATTTTTTCCATCTCTATTCGTCTCGATGCTAAACTGAATTTCATTTGTGTAATATCTATATTTTTTTGTACATTAGGCATTATTTGAATAAAATATTTGGAAAACAATTATTTAAATAACGTACATCATCTTGTTTGACTCGAGGCTGTCTTACTTGTACAAGCAAGTGACTTTTCTTTAAATCATTCGATTATTTGCCTATCAAATAAAATCAATTTTTCATTTCATTCTATATTTTGTGTTTACCTCTGCAAGCAATTTTTCAAAATTTCGTGGACTTCTGTTGATTTATTTCATTTAGGACTAACATAAAGAGTTATTGTATAAATGTTCATTCAAGTAAACATAATAAATTCGAGAAAACGATTGTTCCAAATTGTTAGTTTTTATCTTTCAAACAAAAATTTGTCTGATCCCAAATTCAATAATTGATATAATCGCAGAAGTTAACACTGAAACTACCAAACTAGTCAAGATGACTGCGAATTTATAATTTTCCACTGAAATTTTATACTTATATCTATAACAGTGTATTTTCAGAGACTTGAACGATCTTTAGCAAAATATACAAATAAAAGCTTATGCATTTTACTGTATTATAAATTTTATCTTGTTACTTGCACTTGATAATATCTATAATAGTGTATTTTCAGAGATGTGAACTATCTTTAGCAAAATATACAAATAAAAGCTTATGTATTATAAATTTTATCTTGTTACTTGCACTCTACAATATCTGTATCTATAATAGTGTGTATTTAGAGATTTGAATGATCTTTAGCAAAATATACAAATATTATAGAAGCTCGTACATTTTACTGTATTATAAATTTTATCTTATTCCTTGCACTTCATAATATCTATAATAGTGTATTTTCAGATATTTCAACAGTCTTTAGCAAAATATACAAATAAAAGCTTATGCATTTTACTGTATTATAAATTTTATCTTGTTCCTTGCACTTCATAATATTTATAACAGTATATTTTCAGAGACTTGAACTATCTTCAGCAAAATATACAAATATAGAAATACTATATAAACTAATATTATAGAAACTCGTGTATTTTACTGTATTATAAATTTTTTCTCATTCCTTGCACCTCAATCTCTCTGTTAGGAATTTCACACTTTTTAATCGTTGGTAGTCTTAGCGAGCATCGTGCGTGAGAGTCAAGAGAAACGATAGGACAAACACGATATCCCGTGAAACGAGATTGAACTGAAGAAGCCACGAATCTCGCGATTGCTGTTTCTAATTGGACATTTTCTCTGAGGATGCGATTTCTAACGGGGATGGGTTAATTAGAACGCCTATGTTTTTAGACCCGGCCATCTCATTCATTAGTTCGCCTTATGCGAGGCACGGGAAAAGGAATTTGAGATGAAAATCTCGCGCCGGATTAGAGTGGAAAAATGCTTTATGTTTGCGGAGGAACGGAGGAAGAAACGCGTTCCGCCTCCTCTCGTTTGCGAAACCGAGCCTAACGCATCGATCTGTATCCGGCTAAACGAATTTCCATTTGCAAAAGCAAATTTCGATTTAAATCGGGCAGGCCTCCCGAGCAAAACATCGGGACGTTCGTCAATGATTTCCGGGTTAATAAAGAAAAAAAAAAAAAAAAAAAAAAAAAAGGAAAGAGAGGTAAAAAAAAAAAAAAAAATAGCATGTATCGCGGGATAAATAGGCCACGTGCGCCACGCGATGAATAGAAATCGAAAATCTGATTGGAAAGCTCTCGAAAAATGAGCGCTTCATAACTGATACATGAAAAAACAATATATATATATATATATATGTCACATCTACGAGAATGAATGTTCGTGTATTTACACACACGTGAACAACTCGTGTTCGCCTCGAAAAAAAAGGGGTAACTTTGAAAACACGCTCCTCGACAATCAGCGAAAATCAGAGAGCTTGGAAATTTATTCGAACGTTAAATAAAAGTTGATTAATTGCGAGAGATGTCACGACTATACTCGTGAAGTGAATATAAGTTTAATTCGGCCGTTTCGCGTGTCGTAGAGGCGAAATGTTTTAAAATCAGTTCTTCTTTCTCTACTTTTTTTTTTACCCCTCCTCCCCCTGAAATTCAATTAACGACGTCGAAAAATTCGGCGAATTTCGGGAGTTCAACTTCTCTAAATAAAAATGTCTGCAAACTGGATTTATTTAGAGTCGCAATTGTGTTAACGAGATTATGAAACGAATAGATAAATCGTATGGTGGAAAGTAAAGGAGCTGGGATGAAAAGGTTGGAGCGAGAATAAGAAGAAAAGAAGAAAAGGAAAAGAAAATTGTCGAAGAAATAGATCGAGAAACAAAAGATAATTACCCGTAACTGATTCTCTCCTGTCGTCGGCGTACTGCACGTGGTGCAACGGATAATCAGGAATGGTTGAATAGCAGCTGATCTCCAAATAACCATTCTCCCCTATGTGCAACTCGGACACTTTTATCGTTAATTGAGCGGTAGCGGACATCAGTTGGTGCTCGTGACGCGTGTGCGGATAGTGATTTACCAGACTGATATCCACCTAATGTAACAGACAAGAAAAAAATTGATGACACTTGGTCAGAATCGCTATTATATGTATTATAACTATATCATTGTAATATTATATAATGTAATATATGTATATATACATATATATTACATTATATTATATTGTATTGTATTGTATTATATTATATTATATTGTATTGTATTATATTATATTGCATTATATTATATTATATTGTACTGTATTGTATTGTATTGTATTATATTGCATTATATTATATTATATTGTATTGTATTCTATTGTATTGTATTGCATTGCATTGCATTATATTGTATTATATTATATTATATTATATTATATTATATTGTATTGTACTGTATTATATTGCATTATATTATATTGTATTGTATTGTATTATATTATATTGTATTGTATTGTATTGTATTCTATTGTATTGTATTGCATTGCATTGCATTATATTGTATTATATTATATTATATTGTATTGTATTGTACTGTATTATATTGCATTATATTATATTATATTGTATTGTATTGTATTGTATTATATTATATTATATTGCATTATATTATATTATATTGTATTGTATTATATTATATTATATTATATTATATTATATTATATTATATTATATTATATTATATTATATTATATTGCATTATATTATATTGTATTGTATTGTATTGCATTGCATTGCATTATATTGTATTGTATTGTATTGTATTATATTGTATAGTAAAAATTAACATAATTATTTTTGCAGATACAAATATAGGGGACTGAGGATCGTCGTCAATTTTCACGTGGTATCCTGCTTTTATTATCAGACTGCTGCTTTTTATGCACACATTTGCGAAAAATTTCTAAAAGTGCAGAAATGCACGGAAAATAAAAAAAAAAAATATTCGAAGTATATTGACATAATATTGAATGAGTCTTCATATTGCACAAAAATTCGCAGTTCGTTCATCTTTTTAAGTATCACTTTATAGCTTCGTCATGGATAACTCAATTGATTTTCAAGTAAAGGGATGATGCTATGAAATTCTCAAAGTAAGTAAAGTATAATTCTCAAGTAACACGTGTTGTACCATCAAAGGGTTAAACTTCCATTACATTTAAAATTTTCAAAACTTCTCGACGAGGCAAAAAGAAAAAAAAAGAGAGGAGAAAAAAACGGAAATATGTCGATCGAGCGACTTAGAGAGAGTTCCTCATAGAACTTTATATAGCAAAAATTATAGCGCTATTAAACATAGATGCCAGAAGATAATGTCGAAGTTTAACTCCCGATTTAACTTACAAAACTTATCGTGCTGCAATTCGATGGATATTCGTATCTAAGTATCAACTCGATCCTCGAATGCATTCGGTTCTCCGAAATGCAACAAAATGGAACTTCTTTTTAATTGTTTCTGAGAGTAATATATTATTCCGATACGTGTATAATATTCTTACAATGTTACAACATGTACAATCGTAACGATTGACACAATAACTGTTTTCAAAGTTTCATAGACACATTTATTTTTAGGAGAACTTATCAAACTGTTTTTAAAATATTGAATATCAAGTTAAACAGTTATAGTTCTGAGACGAATGTAATAGCTATTCTAAGATTTTTCATCCTATACACTTTTGAACCGAAGAAATTTTATATCCATTTTCCAATTGTTATAACCATCGATTGCCATTGATATTCAAAAATCAATAAATTCCGACTACAAATATAGATATTCGTATTCTCTTTAATTATAAATATCGTGCAATGAATATCATTTACTATAGTATATTATAGTTTAGTTAGGTTATAGATTAGTTGATTATTATATTGGTAAATGTTTCCAAAATTTCATAGATACATTTATTTTTAGGAGAACTTATCAAACTGTTTTCAAAATATTGAATATCAAGTTAAACAGTTATAGTTCTGAGAAGAATGTAATTATTCTAAGATTTTTCATCCTATACACCTTTGAATCGAAGAAATTTTATATCCATTTTCCAATTGTTATAACCATCGATTGCCATTGATATTTAAAAATCAATAAATTCCAACTACAAATATAGATATTCGTATTCTCTTTAATTATAAATATCGTGCAATGAATATCATTTACTATAGTATATTATAGTTTAATTAGGTTATAGATTAGTTGATACAATTTATGTTATTATATTGGTAAATGTTTTCAAAATTTCATAGATACATTTATTTTTAGGAGAACTTATCAAACTGTTTTTAAAATATTGAATATCAAGTTAAACAGTTATAGTTCTGAGACGAATGTAATAGCTATCCTAAGATTTTTCATCCTATACACCTTTGAACCAAAGAAATTTTATATCCATTTTCCAATTGTTATAACCATCGATTGCCATTGATATTCAAAAATCAATAAATTCAGACTACAAATATAGATATTCGTATTCTCTATAATTAAAAATATCGTACAATGAATATCATTTACTTCAGTATATTATAGTTTAGTTATGTTATAGACTAGTTGATTATTATATATTAGTAAATGTACTAGATACGTATAGTGAAAATAAAGAAAAAATAACAATAGAGTCTTTGATGAAAAATATCAAGCAATAAACGTTTATTTATACGTTTATTAATGTTACATTATAGTAAACGTACTAGATGTCTACAAGATTCTCAAGAAATAGAGATATTAAGTTCCAACGTTACGCGTTTAAGAGTTAACGAGCAACGCGAGAGCACATGAAATTTAAAATGAACGCCGTGAAGGCATCATTGAGACAAGTTTGCCGTTATAATTAATATTGACTCACCTCCTTGCCGTTTATGTACCAAGTCAAGTGAGGAACCGGATGCGCAGCCGAGGAGGTGCAGTTTGCCTCTAGACTCTCGCCGACCATGTACTCTCGTTTCTTGAACGTGATTTTCGGGTCTTCAGTCTGTGGTACTGTGCAATTTCATAACACTAATTAGAATAGAATTACCCCCGTGGAAAAAAAAACCAGGGCAAGAGCAGTTCAGTGCCTCGCGAAGCTTGGCTAAATGTTTGCCTTCGCTTCGTTTTTATTAGGCCGCGCGGCGAACGTTCTCTCTCTCCTCCATTTTAATAATAAAGCGTAATGGAATAATGTGAAATCTTTAGAGGTCTAACGAAATTTAACGCGATCTTCGTTTCTCGTTCAACATTTAAATCACTTACACCGACACTGTTTTTTTTTTTTTTTTTTTAATCTTCGTTTGCAAAGGTAATCGATCGAATAATTTTTATGTCGATGGAGTAATTTTCTTTGAGCAATTTGTTTGCTAATTTAACACTCTGTTGAACAAAGAGGGTCACACAAAGCGTGTACGACACGTTTGCTGCGTCAAATGAGTAATTGGAAATTAAATAGTAAAGGTAATATGAAATGATTATCGAGACTCGAGTTATCTTCTGTTTGAAGTTGCGTCGAACGAATTTCCAAGGGGAAGAAATAGGAAAAGTGAACGTCAACAGCATTTCTTGCTTCGTATTGTTTTAGAAATTTACTAATATATCAACTACGAAAGCTTCCACACAGCAACAGATCAAAACGAACAAACGTTTCCAGTTATTTATATTTCTCCTGCCGCGAGTAAAAAGCTTTAAATTAAAAAGAAGTAATCTCTACATTTGTAATCGTTTCATTCCACAGACACCTATTGCTTGTTTTGTAAATTCACATTCTTTGTGTATCTTTCATCTTCGTTTATTCTTACAATTATTGTTCTTTATGCTAGCTTTTAATCGAGCAAAACTCTCACACGAAAACTTTCGGATGAAACCGATTTATGCTTTTCTACGCTTGATCGGCGAATTACGATTGCAAAGACGCCGTGTTTTATCGCGATCCTATCTTACCGTAGAGGCGAAACGATTGCATAATTAGCCAATCGATCGATAAAAGGATGGACCGAAGTGTTAGCACCAGGTTATCGTTCGTCTTATAAAAACGAATGTTTCTTCCTCGCCAGTTTCAATTTTTTTCCCTTTCATTTTTAACATTATAAAATTTCAAACACGAGGCTCGAATCAATTTAATCACGTTATAACGAAACAGAGTCGGACGGATTTAATGGCGCGCAGTCTACCTGGCTCTTTATATCGATTTCAGTTTTACAGCGCGTTTAAACCGTTCCATCGTAACGAGCATCGTATATTATATTTGCGCATAATTATTTTGTTATTCGTTTCAGAAACACGAGCGCAAATATTATCGTGTCTGAGCTCCATGAAACGAACGTAAATCACGGTTTCTTGCAAACGGCGAGAATAAGCTTGGTTAACGTGTTAATCATTTTACATATCAATACGACGATCCTGTTTATTTACCAACATTTTCATTTTGCCCGTATTTTAATGTATCATTCGTCATTCTTGCATCTCAAAAAATGATGTACAAAGCGTTTGAAATGAACTTTCGGCTCGTGAAGAAACCGAGTGAGCTGAGCTTTTGTGTATCACTGTTTTATTAGTAGTGATATAATTATATTATATATTATATAATTATATATAGTAATAATTACATATAATAATATTATATTATTTAATAATTATATAATATAATATTATATAATTATATAATAATAATATAGTAATAATTATATATTATATAATATAGTAATAATATAGTAATAATTATATATTACATAATTATATAATAATAATATTATAGTAATAATTGTATATATAGTAATAATTATATGTTATATAATATTATAGTATAATTATATTTATAGTAATAATTATATATTATATAATTATATATTATACTCTTAAATTGATTTGCTCAAGAAATCAATCACATTACAATGTGGATAAACTATCGACGATCACGATCATCGAGCAAATGTTTCTTTCATATATAGTAAAGCTTCTAGACACCATTAATAATTGGAGTATGAAATATAAAAATCTCTCTCCGACATCACAGCGATACTAAAAGATAAAGAATTCATTTAACTGGAAATTTCGAAGTGCCTTTGCATGTTTTAAACTTCCTTTCTGACCCATTAATAGATAATTGTACTGCGCGGAGCAATTTTTTTTCAGTCTTCCTGCTTTTTTTAGGTTTTACATCTCAGCGTAATTTTATTCCTAATAGAAACAATACGGTCCGAAAGAAAAGTAGAAAATTTACAAAATATTGAAAATCTCAGCGACGAGTCAAGTATTACTACGACAGATCAAGATATTGTCGGATTATTTGGATCAAAAGTATATTTCAGTGAAGCTGTATAATTGGTCTCATAACTTCATTACGAACAATTCGATTATGAAGAATTTTTCAGCGATCTATATCTGAAAATAGATATTTAAACGATTATTTAAACGTAGATGAACTGTGTGTCTTGTATTAACAGTTCGTATGGGAGGAGAAAAATTCGTGCAATCGATACAGATACTCTCAACTGTAATTATCATAATTCAATAGTTATAATATGCTGTTGTACTTTGCTTCTGGAATTTTTTAAGTTCTTCAGTATCTCCTTGTTGACTGAAACACTTCTACACAGAGGTATTTGAATTATTTTCCTGTTTTCTGATGTTTCCCCCTTTTTCCTTGGCTGCGTTATTTCCTTCAACGTTTTTCTCGCTTCACAGAAAATTTAAAAAGTACAGAATGCATATTACAACATCTAGTACGTGAAACAATTTTTCCACCGAGGTTCCGTGTTTTTTAACCCTGCGCTTGTTCCCTTCGCTTCAGACATTTTTCTCTTTTCGTAACACGTTATTCCCGCGAAAGCGTGGAATGTACGAACGACCGTAAAATTATATTTTATGTTGAAGTCAAGTACAGAGCCTCTTTTATCCGAGCCATTATTTCTCGAATATATCTTACCATCTGATTTATATTACTAGATTTGCTAGAAAATCGTCACTCACTGGTGGATATTTTATTACAGCAACGTAAAAGGTATTAAAGTATTTGAAAAACTAAGGTACCGATGAAGCAGATTCTACTGCACTTAAAAACTGTATTTATACGTATATACTTCAATTTATACCCCGTGCTGTATATTTATATAATTGGAACGTAACATCCAACAGAAAACAGTAGAGTTAATTCTCTGACAGACAGAGCGAAAATAAGAATACATACGTCAGAATTCATTGATCCGCCGAGAAGTATTTAAAGCACAGCGTGCATTTCAAAATGTAACATCATTTTTTTCGAAACCGATGAGACTTAACCGTGCGGATTTTTGTGCAATGCAAAGAATTATGCGGTTTGGATATTTCGTACATTTTTTTTTCATACTACGTGCAACGTTCACTGTGCAACTTCAATGAATGCAATGTGCACTTCATTCTTCAAATGTATAAAAATCCGCAGTCTGCTGACCTATATCATTTTCACTGGACTTGGACGTATGTACTCCTTTTACCCGTCTATCATAGGAATTATAGTTCCAAAAATATGAATCTGTGTAAAAAAACTCGCGGTCTACTTGTAATATGTATAATATAGAATATATTTAATATATTTACTTAATTTATATAATTTTAAATATATAACATATAATATATGATAATACTTGTATTATTATATAATATTTGTATTATACTATATAATATATAATACATAATATTTAATGTAATTTTAAAATTATTATGTTTTATATTTATATAATATATAAAATATTATCATATATTATATAATATTAAAATATATAATCTACGATAATACTTATATTATTATATAATATACAATATTTAATATTACAATATATAATATTTAATGTAATTTTAAAATTATTATGTTTTATATTTATATAATATATATTATGTTTTATATTATATAATATATGATAATATTATATAAAATATTATCATATATTATATAATATTAAAATATATAATCTACGATAATACTTATATTATTATATATATAAATATATAATATTTAATATTATAATATATATATATATAATAATTAATATAATTTTAAAATTATTATATTTTACATTTATATAATATATGAAATATTATCATGCACGATATAATATTAAAATATATAATTTAACATAAAATTAACATAAAGTATAAAATAAATATATAACAAACTATGAAACATACAATAGATAATAAAATATAAAATATAACATATACAATATAATTTATTTAGAAATGACACGTGGCTTACCTATAACTTTCAGTTGAACGCTCTCGGAAGTCTTGCTGTAAATGGGGGTCGTCATCGAAACTTGACAGCAATACGAGCCGGACGCCTCGTAACGTATGTTCGTTAATTTGATTGTCGTGCCGTTTTCAAAGTACTGCAAAGCAAAATCGTTTGTGTATCGTTACTAGGCGCTCTCGATGGATTTAACCGGTTACCTAAGGATTCCTTAAATATAACACGCGACCAGAGTGTTTCCACGTACTCGTTCAGACCCTTGCCTCAGCCATTGTGTGCCCTCCTTCCCCCCCCCTCCCTCCCCCTCGCCCCTAACCCAGCCATTATTATTGCCTCTTGCGTGCGAAAGTACGCTTGAAAGGGACGCTGCTTGTATCGATCCCTCGAAAATAGATCAAACGGCTGGTCTTTGATCGCGTAGGCGTTAGAAGAATGAGCGAAAGAATAAGAACGAAACGCGGCAGCGAGGGGGTGGAGGTGGGAGGGGAGGAGGGGAGGAATGTCGCGGGACGGGGGAAGAATTACTTCGCGAAGATAGGAATCTTATCTGGAGGATGTGCTCTAGAATTGCAGGTGAATCGAGTAGAAAGTGAAACGCGATGATCAAAGGAATGTTCTTCCCTCTGATGAGAGTAAAACACGATGAAAAAACTACAAATTTTTCGAAATTTTAAATAATTCTTGTCACATGTTATTCAATAGAGTTTTTTTTTTTTTTTTTTTTTGATGTTTTTTTAATAGTTTCATATACAAATTACATTTGTAGCGTAGCTGGGAAACGTAGCAATGGTTATTTCTGTAACGTAATTTTAATTTTCGAGCGTAGTTTCGAACGAATAATAATTTCCAGACGATGAATATAAAAATGAAATGAGAGTTTAGAATGATGTACATTGATGATTGAAATTGTGGTGAAGTTTAACAGCTGGTATATATTTCGGGATATTTCGTTTCACGTCAACAGCGATATTTTAGAATTACCATAAGAACGAACGATCAATTTGTCAATTGTTTACCCAGAATTATCACATTATATACGTTCTAATATTTCATTTACTAGGTCAGATTCAGACTCAGGAAATTAAATAAATGAAATAAAATTAAACTGTGAGGGAAATTTATTGATTTATTTTGAAATGATGCATAAATTTAGAGAACAAACTATGAGATTCCAGAATGACACAAGACTGCTTTAATGTCAATGAATTACAATGAACGAGTTGTGATTATAACGTATTTAATTACTCGTCAACAAACGATAAAATTTGTAAAGTATCAAAGTTACGCATGAACCTGTCAGAAATTAAATACGACGATATTCAATTCTCTAGAAACAAATTACTAAACTACTGCGTTTCATATTTTTGTGAAGATAGTTTAAAAGAATGTAAGAGTCAGATCAGACAGGCCTATTAAATTCAGCATACGCAGTATAGGATAGCCACCGAAAAACTGAAGAGTTTGAAAAAGTCATAACTTGTCCATTTTCGATTTTTTTTTATTTTCTTTCTTCGTAGAAAAAAATACTGAAAAAAATTAATTGTATTTCCAAATAAAATAATAAAAAGTTTAAAAAACTGTGTGTCTGTAGAAGTCATTTTCGTTTCATGTCATTTAGTCTTTCAGTGACCAACTATATATTTATATTATGTATATCTTTATCTGTAAATTTCTCATAAATGTGTAAAAATTCCTTGATTTCATTTGTTACAAATAGACTTGGAATCATTCTTTACAAAATTTATAAAAAAATAATCCATACTTTTATATATATATATAAAACTTATATGTTAATATGTAACTTATATATATATAAATTTATAAAAAATATTATATATTAATTTATAAAAAAGTAATCCGTACACCTTATGTGTGTGTGTGTGTGTGTGTGTATGGATTATTTTTTTATAAATTTTGTAAAGAATGATTCCAATTTTTTTTTTATAAATTTATATATATATATAAATTTATAAGAAATATTATATATTAATTTTTCTTATATATTAATTTATAAAAAAATTCATACAACTTACATACACACACACACATATCTAGATGAGAACGATCTAATATTAAAACTCGTCCCATTATTCCCCCTCTTTCTAGTATACATCTTTAATTTTAGAACACCTGGGTAAAACAGAGGATATGTCACGAATCGAGGGTATCGTGTAATATTTTTATTAAAGTCGCATGTTACGATGCGGCTTATTTCCTATGGTATCCGCGTTGCCGTTGAGAGAGAAGTCTACCTCGATATTGTCTCCGCGATGTAATACAGTCTGCCATTAATACCGTGCACCATTTCAATTTCCTCCTCGTAACGCCTCCGCGGTTTTCCTCTCGATGATATTTTATTTAATTCCAGGTCACGAGGACGTTCGCGGGCGTAAACTTGCGCATGGAAACATTTTTGTTTCGCGACGTTTCTCGTCTCGCGGGGGCGTAAACTAACGTATGTATGCATACACGGAACGGAACGAGCGCCACGTTTCTCATGGAGAACGGTCACGGAAAATGAAGTGATATAAGAGAAGCGTAAAGAAAGATTGGATAACCGGCTGGGAGTGTATAACGCTCTGTCTTCGCTATAGAATTCATTCTCGGCCTGCGACTAAACAATTTTCCGCGCGATTCTTCGTCCTTCGGTATCCCTCCATCGATTATTGGAGATTAACGGAGAGTTTAAAAGTTAAGCGTGAGATTCGTAACGCGGTGACCTTCAACGAAAAATCGCGCGCTTTGAATTAAACGTTTCGCCTGATTTTCGTTGAAAATTATTTTTCCTATGTTTTTTCTTATAATTATCTGAAAATTATTTTTCCTATATTTTTCTTATAATTATCTGAAAATTATTTTCTCTATATTTTTTTTATAATTATCTGAAAGTTATTTTTCCTATATTTTTTTTACAATTATCTGAAAATTATTTTCTCTATATTTTTCTTATAATTATCTGAAAATTATTTTCCCTATATTCTTTTTATAATTATCTGAAAGTTATTTTTCCTATATTTTTTTTACAATTATCTGAAAATTATTTTCCCTAAATTTTTCTTATAATTATATGAAAATTATTTTTCTTATAATTATCTGAAAATTATGTTTCCTATATTTTTCTTATAATTATCTGAAAATTATTTTCCCTATATTTTTCTTATAATTATTTGAAAATTATTTTCCCTATATTTTTTTTATAATTATCTGAAAGTTATTTTTCCTATACTTTTTTTACAACTATCTGAAAATTATTTTCCCTACATTTTTCTCATGATTATATGAAAACTATTTTTCTTATAATTATCTGAAAATTATGTTTCCTATATTTTTCTTATAATTATCTGAAAATTATTTTTCCTATATTTTTTTTATAATTATCTGAAAATTATTTTTCCTATATTTTTTTTACTAACGATCACGATTGAAAATTACAAGTGGAAATACGACAAGTTTGTTCTTCGATTTCTGTGTCATTTATAATAAATGAAGAAACGCGTACTTGCGCAAGTATCTTTTTACGGATTACATATTAACGTTTAAAGGTAACGATAAAAACAATTTTCATCAAATGCGCTTTTAGGAAATTTCTGTCTAGGTAATCTTTCACTCGATTTTCCTTAAATAACCTTTTAAAAGCGATTGCGATATTGAAAATGTGACGAGTGTATTCGCTGATCTCATTTCTCTCGTGTCATATTCAGAAGGCAAATGGCATAATCTGCCTAATGTAATTATTCGTAACTTTTAGTTACTGATTTAAACCTGATTTTCGTTTGAATTTCTCTTTCATGTACAATCAAAGATCACAGCTGAAAATATTTCCCACAATAATTAATACTATTTCTATTTCTTAGACATTCAAACGTGGTGACATTTAAACGTGCCAGATTCGCAGCAGCGAAATAGAATTTCATTGAAAAATAGAATGGTCACGCTTTTAGAAAAACCTCTGACTAAATAACACTTCACCTGAATTTTCTTGAGTGATTTCTTTCTTCACTAATCGATGATTGAGACGTGAAAGTACAACGAGTCAACTGTCGTTGACTATTTATATCACTTGCGCGAACCTGATGTAAAAATTCGGAGGAAAGAGAGACTGTAACAAATGAATGATAACACAAATTAACAGTTTATTAATATATCAGTCCATATTTCTCAAATATCCAAATGACACAATTATGTGTTTAACTTTTAGAATCAGTTTTCACGTCAGAATTGATTAACAATCCATTGTTTCCACGAAACGTCACATTTTCTTACCGCCGGTCTCCTCAATTGCGGGGTAATTTAAACGCGAAAGAAAGTTTTATAATTGCGAACACTCGGTTGAAGAGCGTTCTTGGAAAACAATAAGGGTACTTAATTCCACGTCAACGCTTATTATAAAGTAAAACAATCCGCTGCTTTCGTTGAGAGAGCATTCTTTCCTGCCATTTATTACGCTTAACGCAATCATACTCTAGAGAGTATTATAATTGCCTGCACCACGTTGTCGAGACAGTTTTTTTAAAAAAAAAAAAAAAAAAAAAAAACTGTCGCGTTGATGAATAACATCCCGCGTCTCGAACCACATTTTCTGAACTACAGCAAACAGGGCGAAATATCTCGATTGAAAAACACGAACAACTCGTTTTGACAATTTTCTGCCTGTCCAGATGGCGAGTCGTCCTTTAAAGTTTCGCAATTGCGAAACGCGCGTGTTGTCGAAACAGGTTAGCGAATAATTCAATTAATTGCGAGCCCGCGAATAATCGTAAGCATTTTTGCGGAAATCGCGGCGTTTTCGCGCGAACGCGGAACTCGTTACAACCGAGTCGTCTTAAAATTTCATAATTGCAATTCTGCCGTAGCAGGAAAACGCGCTATGAAAATATTCCGCTTTATTCCCCGCGAGCGACTTTCTCTTTTATGAATGAAGTTGAGGCAAAGTTCGTCGAAAGCAAGTGTACGTAAACTTCGCTTAATGTTCTTTTTTTTTTTTTTTTTTTTTTGTTCGTTTTGAAACGCATTACAAAACTAACGAGCGAATGAAAGAAAACTGTCTTTCCAATTGCAACTATCTCGTCGAGCTGCGGCATTTATTTCAATTCGTCGTTTCATTAAAAATAAAAAGAAAATGCGTGAACGAATGTCGTATTAACGCGCTGGCTACTGGTTCGCGGACCTTAACGAGTGACCGAATGCAACAATTCGTCGCTTTCTTTTTCTTTTGAACTCGTCGGTATGGTATCACTGGATAGAAATTATAAAGTAATAAGAGAAGTAATAAACTTATTATAGAAATAAGTAAACTTACTATTATATAATAATAATAGACAATAATATACTAATATGTTATATATAATAATATTATAGATATAGATTGTAATATTTTAATAATATATTAATGTATATTATAATAATATAATAATTATGTAATATTATATTATATAATATTAATGTATATTACAATAATGTATTAATATACGTGACTATAATATATATAATATTATATATATATAAATATTATAATAATATTATAAATATAGATTATAACAATATTATAATATATTACATGTAATAATATTATATTATATAATATTAATGTATATTACAATAGTATATTAATATATATGAATATAATATATTATATATATATATTAATATTATAATAATATTATAAGTGTAGATTATAACAATATTATAATAATATATTACATGTAATAATATTATAGATATGGATTATAATAGTATTATAATATATTATATATAATATTATATAATATTAATGTATATTACAATAATATATTAATATATATGAATATAATATATATAATATATTATATATATATTAATATTATAATAATATTATATTATATAAAATAAATATTATATTATATATAATAATATTATAGAAATAATAAACTTGTCATTTGTTTTGCCTGTGTTACATTTAAATATACTTGAAACTGAGGAAATGTTGCCATTTTGGGACAAAAAATTCTCGACGTGCGTGGCACCGTCGTTCCAGAGGGCAAGCGGTTAAAAAGGAAAGACCAAAAAAAAAAAGAAAGAAAGAAAAGGAAACGAATAGAATGGCAATCAACGATTGTAAAAGGCTGTTGCAGAGTCAATCGACCATTAAGTAACGATATCGAATATTAAATAAATCGTAACGAGCATCGAACTATATATAGTACCAACGTCTTTCCTTCTCACCACTGAAAGAGAGAATAAAATTCTGTTTGATGATTCCACTGCTCATCCTTACGGGCATTCAAGTCTGCCAGGTTCCCTGAACTACAACGACGTCCGTGTGTTATCGAGTATGTGTGTCACAGGGAGCAGGGTAAACAGAACACGCGCGTTTAGCGGCCGATAAAGTGTATGCGTCACTTTTTCTAGGTTACTCTTGACGTTTCGGGCACAATGCGGCTCGTAAGGCAAAGGTAAATCGTTTGCACGATACAACGAGGCACACAACGAACTTGGAACACAATGTGAACCACCGTTCTATAATTAACACCATGCCGGGGTCTTTTACACGAACCGTTTCACGACACTCGTAAAAGAATTTATTAGGCCGTCACTCTCTTTAGGAGAGGGCCTTTCGATACGACCTTTGATAAAGGCTCGAAGTTACGAAATTTGGCATAAAAATAATTTACTTTCTTTTTTTTTTTTTTTTTCTCAATTTTCAATATTGAGAAGAGTTGAGAAAGATGGAGAAACTGTTCTTAAAATCGTACGCAAGAATTATCGTAATGATTTTAAGCGATCGAAATCTGGCACGAGAACGATCATTTTTCTAAGATTTCGAATTTCTCGCCTCTCTTTCGGAGATATTTCAAAAATGTTCGATTTAAAAATTTATTACTATAATTATTATTATTATTAAAAATTTCTCCAATCGTATTAATAAAGGTTTCTTAATTGAATTTATTAGTTGATTTGAAGTTACTCGGGCAACTTATTTTTAAGCTTCGAACTTGGTATAACTGCGAGAATTTAATTTATTTAATTTAATTATTTATCTTTAAAGGAACTGGAACTGTTATTAATTTTTAGCGTGGTGATAAAATTCTACTCTTAGACCACGGATAGAAAATAAAAATCGAAGATTTTATTCTTCCACCGTTTTGCTCAAGAATGATACAGTTTTGCAACATACGCAACACATTGATTTTTATTATGAGAAATAATTTTTTTACTATTATTATTGATTTTATTTGTGAGAAATTGCACGCAATAGACGTAATATAAAAAAAATCTATATAGAAAAAAAGTGTCTACAGCCTGCCAGAACGTAAAAATTGCGCGATATAAACAAATTTTATTTCGCCCCGGCTATCGAATTTTCAAAATGTTCGACGATATTCCGTAAAAAAGAAAGAAAAACACGTGTGTGGTATTTGCTTTGTTAAAAATTTATGTATACGATATTTCATTCGAAATTATCTCTCCCGAACCAGCGCGCGAAACTAACGTCGGGCACGTTCCCAGTTTGATTTAACGCCTACGAAGTTATAACAAATAAAATACAGCTGATCAAACGTGACTGTTTGTTCCGTGGGGTTTTGTTTGTTAATGACGAAGCATCCATTAACGCATCGTCGGATTAAACAATTATTCTCCTTTGATAACCCGTGATAATCGTCGAGAATACGTGGATAATATCACTACTAATAATACATAAAGTTACCGTAATTTTCATAATACACGATTTCAACGCCTCGTGTTAATGTTACCAAAAGTTTCGCATTTATATGCACATTACGCGCGAGAAACAGTGGCAAAAAGCCGCACGACGCAGCTCGTTCGTTCTTATTTCGACAATGTTCGTAGAGCAAGAAAAGCGTTGCACATTAGCGTGCTGCAACGCGTGTTAATTTCCTCCCTTTGTTTTTATTATTATTATTAAATCAAGAAAGAAACTCGAACGATCGGCTAAGCGTCTCTTGACGTATTTACTTTTATCTGTTTAATCGCCGAAATCGATAGACCGATGAAATCAATTTCTTGTCGATTATTTTTAAACTCTCTCTCTCTCCCGTTTCAATCGTTCTCGCCTCGTAAGAAATTTGCGTCATCGCGGCCCCGTTCTCTTTCTCTCTCTCTCTTTCTCGAAAATTAATTCCACGAAAAGCGATACGCAACACAGGTTGAAAAATGGCAATGTATCAATGTATTCGAATGAAAAGAAAAGGAAAAAAGGTCTGATTTGGCGCAAGAATGAGCGAACGAGTTCAAATTAATTATAAAAGTTGACCGTGGAGAAATGGAATAATGCTATATCTGATCGGACACACATAGCGGCGGTCGTTTGACCGTGCAAGTGGAGTAAGGCGATTATCGCCAGACACGGAACGCGAGCGAAACGGAACGCGACATAAAAATTACAAAAAAAAAAAAAGAAAAGAAAAGGGGAGAAGTGACGATAAAAATCGCATAAAAATAACTATAATTTACCTACCGACCATATCGGTGGCACCTGTTACAAACTTCTCGCTTGCATGTAATTACGGGTTGAAAGAAATGAAATTTACCCAGTAACCACATCGAGGCACCTGTTACGGACACTTGGCGAGTGAAAAGGGAACTTTATGCTTCTATGTGATTAAGAGGTTAAAATAAACGAAAAGGTAAAGTAACGAGTGTTCTTCGACTTTATTTTATGTTTTCCATTAACTATATCGTATATTGTCAGCGTTTGCGAGAAAATTTCAGTTCACAAACGTCTTGCGGGCCGCCTTTGCTGGCGACATCCGAACTTGCAGAACGTGAAATTACGCAATTAGTCGCCAACAACAAGAAATAAATAGCTCTCCATTTTTATAAACTGCATAAGCAGATTTTTTTTAAGAAAGGTACGAAACTTGTTACGCGTTGTTACAACTTTCGAAGAAATAAAATCGCCGGAATCGTTGAAACGTTTCCTTTTCCTCGAGGAAAAAGACGTTGCAAAAATAAATTGTTCGAACGATCGATATACTTTCACGCGGAAATACACGTTTATTCCTCCTCAGGCGGAGAAACTCTTTGAATTGATTTCTTTCACCGCCGTGGCGGTGTAATAACAAGTAACGTAAACACGAGAGGATCGAACGAGGGGATTTAAATAACGAGATTTAATTTCTACGTCTCTCCGCGGAAAAGCTATTCGAAGGTGAAAGTCATCATAGGCGAGACTGACTGCACGCGCGTTCTCTGCTAACGTAAATTACAAATTGAACGATTAATCAACTGGCGTTACTCAAACAGATTGAACATCCAAATGGAGCGACTGGCTTCAATTTTCTCGAAATCGTTCGGGACTCGATTGCAGCGGAACGCATTCGCGGACGTGATACGGTTGTTAACTATTAATTTAGACGTAAGCTCAGACGTGAAACGGATTAAAGTATTAAAAAAAAAAAAAAAAAAAAGAAGAAAAAAACCCAGACGGCTCGGATGATTTATTTTTGGACCAGACGGGGTATATAAACCTCCGATGCATCGGCGGCGTATTAACGACATGTACATGTTCGTTGAACTTTATTGACCATGATGGCGATATTGCAGTGTCGATTAACACTATAAAGACGTTATTGTAGCGTTACGTGATTTTCGATAACCGATGATAGCCGACGACCGGTTACCGTAGCATTATTTTCAACGACTACCGTCAAAAAATTGATTTAGTAACTTAATATATATATTACATATATAAATTTAGTAATTTAAGTATATATATATATATATTAAAAAGGCAAATTAGATTCATAAGACGTAGATGATAAGGATTAGTTATAAGAGTAGAAATAAGAAAAATGCAGACCCATTGTAAACCGGAAGCCATCCTAAGCCGCCTAGACAAGGATTATATATAAATAAATAAATATAAATTTAGTAATTTAAGTATATATATATATAATTATAAATTTAGTAATTTAAATTTATATATATATATATATATATATTAAATATATAAATTTAGCAATCTAAGTAATTATATATATAATTATAAATTTAGTAATTTAAATATATATATATATATATATATATATATATATATATTAAATATATAAATTTAGCAATTTAAGTAATTATATATATAATTATAAATTTAGTAATTTAAATATATATATATATATATTACATATATAAATTTAGCAATTTAAGTATATATATAGTAAATATATATATATTTAGTAATTTAAGTATATATATATATATATATATATATAGTAAATATATAAATTTAGTAATTTAAGTATATATATAGTAAATATATAAATTTAGTAATTTAAATATATATATATTAAATATATAAAGTTAGTAATTTATTAATTTAGTAATTACTAATTAAATTTAGTAATTTAGTAATTTAGAAATTTACGAATGTATGTAAACTTGTGCGTTACTATTTATACCTTTTTATCTTTTACAAATTTTTCACACATGTACGCACGTACATACGTAAGTTCATATGTGTGCATTTTGTAAATTTTGCAACGCAATTTGCTTTTTAAAAATAGCCGATCGTCATATTGTCAAACAGCACAGAAAATGAACTATCTTATTCAATGAAAATTTTTTAGTATTATCATGTACATAATGCACACTCAACGTATACCTATTATATATTATTATGTATATATTATTATGTAGGAATATACAACGATAACGATAATAACAGGCTCCCGATGCTTGGAGATAAAGGAAAAAATTTAATGTTTCAGATACTGAAAAATAACTACAGCGATAAGACCTCGTTGCACCATGATGCACCACAGACTAGATAAGCGACGATAATAATATGGCTTTGTCCAAGGATACAACTATATATAATGTTTTGTCTAAAGTAGCCACTCAAATAAATTATCAGTGTGACAATGACACGAAAAACGTTTTGAATATTGAGTTGAATATCGAGCATGCGTGGAAAAAAAGCGAAGGACAGCGACGTGAATTATCTTCGGATAATCTTGAAAACCTTCGGCGTTTTTTTTGCGCAGAAACGTTTTACAAACTTTCTGCACACTCCCCCCCCCCCCCCCCCCCCCCCCGCTCGTATATTGCAACTGATAACAACAATGCATTTGGAGATATGCATGTAACGACGCAACCTTAAAAGCGATATTAAAGTCATGAAATTGAGGTTAAAAGCAGGAAAACCTTAACGCGATATTAAAGTCGTAAAATCAGGGTTGAGAAGAAAACCTCGAATAGCCGCACACTTGAATCGCCCGACAAAAAGTATTACAATTGATTGTTAGAAAAATTTTCCAACTTTTGATATTCGTGGGAGCTTATATTTTCTAAATATATCAACGATTCTACGAATCTACGAATAACGATTCTAAAAATCTACAATTTTCATGTAAATAAGTTTTCTGTCCGAACTTTAATTATCAGAATTGGACGACCCTTTGACATTTGGTTATTATAGAAATGCATTTTAATGTCAGTTGCAATTTAAACTCCAGTGGAAACTTCCAAAAGGAAGAGTATAAGATAATGGCGATACTGTTTGTACCCTGTTCGTCCTTTAATTTGCCAACTATAAAATATGTTTTGTATCGTCGTAGTTAAAAAATAGAGAGAAGCCGAAATATCAGGTCAGGTCGGGTACTGAAAATTTCGAGATTCTCGAATTCATCGGGATTGTCGAAAGAGTTTGGATTTGGGAAAGGATTGGGAACAAGCTTAAATAATTCGGAACAAGCTTAAATAAAGCCCACGCCTTCAACTGTATCGAAATGTCGCAAATCTAGAACCATCATTCGAGCAATTCCTTCTGTTATGTCTTTTGGCTCAACAATCTTTCGCGTATCATTTCATACATGCGACAAATTTGATATCGATTCAGTTTCTTTTCTAGCATATATATACTAATGTTTGAATGCGTGTGCTTTCGAATGGCGTAATAAACCAGTAGTATTTGCATACTTAGTTTTAAATTCATGATGACAATGCGTGCATTCCGCCTTTGTGTCATCATTTTCTTGAAAATGTTCCCGAACAGAGCTTCTCTTTACCTTCTTCCTTTGCACGACATCTTCCGCACTGCTTCCTGCTGCCACAACTTTACTCTCACTGTCACTCGACATTTCTTTTTAAAGATTTTTAATCTTTATTAAATTCACACAGATTTTGAGATATANCTTCCCGAATTTCTCAGCGATACTGCTCAACGGCGTACATAATGTCAAAGTACTAAGCGCGCAGTCACGCGTTTGTATACATCAGGTCGCGCGATTCTTAGAATCCGCGTTTCCAATAACTTCACTGGCAGAAGAAATCGAACTGTGTATTTATATAGTTTGTAGGCTGCTATACAGCACTGCAGAGTAGTTCGAGAAACGATAGTTCGGGAAATCCAATTCCTTCGGGAATCTTGAAATTTTCGAGAACCCGACCATTAAAAAAAGCATTTAGACGATTCATTTTTAATTACGTGATGAAAGAAGAGAAGAGAGACGCGTATCGTTTTAGAAATAGAAAGGAACATATACTGCTTACAAAAATTAGGGGATATTTGCGTTGGATATTGCAAGAAGTATTTCACTTCTTTTTTTTTTTTATCAAACAAGAACGTCAGAAAAGCAAAATCAAAATGCTTTCTTTTTCTTTCAATCGCTTCATAATTCACTTTGAGGTATCCCCGAGTTTTTGTGAGCAGTTGTACTCAGTATTGCAAAATCAGCCCGGAATTGAAAACTTCTTCAATCACGTCGACATCGCGGGATGAAAGTCTGATGTCTAATTTAAATGCACGATTTTCATTCGAGGCAGAATTAAAAATTTAACAATAGCGAGCAATTAAAAAAAAAAAAAAAAAAAAAAAAAGATAAAAAAGAAAGATTTGAAAAGTTCCAGCATCACATGTTCAGCAGGGAGAACTTCGCGATACGAACAATACGAAACACGGGATACACAGGAAACCGGCATGTAACCGGAGCACGCGATCATCTATCAAGATATCACGGAATCGTTAAATGCATTAGGCCAATGGATTACTTTTTCATGTATAATATTCGTGAGTAGGTGTCGTTAAAAATCGTTTCTCCTTATTAACGTGCGCGTGCGTTGCATTTATTTCGAGCAGGCTAATGTTTAAAAAGGGCGTTCGACGTGAAACGAAAAATCAACGTGACGTCAAACATTGACATGAAATACAGTACGAAGTTAGAATACAGTATGGTCGCATGGTTGATGATTAAATGATCGTGGCTGACGAAATTGCTCTCTGGTTCCAGAGAAAAGGAGGAAAGGCTTAAATAGCCTTAAAAATGGAATAACGCGGGGGCGAAATCGATAAAACGGGAAAACCTGGGCGCCGGCCGTAAATTTCAAATTCACTCGCAACGCGAACGGATTAAAAGAAATTACAACAACGTCAAGTATTAAAACGTAATGTGATGGGTTATAAAATTTCATCCGTTTAACAGACGTGAAGCACAGTTTATATCTATTACACGGTGTTTAAGCGCAACGTGAAAACGCGAGTGAAAGCGAGGAACGTTCGCAGCTGAAATAAAAGCTCGGAACCATTAAAAGCCGAGTAGGAGATTATGAAATGTCAACCGTGTCTACGTCCTAAGATCCATCTTCGTAATTCGCCGCATTTTACATGCAATCGCTTATGTACATGAGAAAAAAAAATAGAAATTTCTTTCTCGAGGAGCAAAATATTTCAAATTTAATTTCGCAAAAGGTAATAAAATAAAGAGAGCTGTTCTCGTAAAATTCGACGAGAGGTTAAATATAATAAACGAACGTGTTATTATAATTTAATGAATAGAAATTATAAATAAAGATTCTATAAAATAATAAATAAAAATAATATTTTAAATTTTATAATATTTTATATAAATAAAGATTCTATAAAATAATACTTTAAATCAAAATGTAGTATATTTAAGAACAAATGAGTCATGAAAAATCTTATTTTTGAATAATTATTTTTCAATATTAATTTGAAAAAGGATTTAATAGTTAAATTAATTAAATTATTTCAATTGAATCAAGTATTAACTGGTGTGCAAATTGTCCGTCAATTTCTAATAGGAATAAGTCGTGAACATAGTGAAAGTACTGGAAAGTGTTTTATAAAAAATTATTTATTTACACTAAATAGAATCAATTTTAATCAAAAATTTTATCTAAAGATATAAATTTATTGTGATTGTCAATTTAAAATATAAGTAAATAAAACTTTGTAATAAAGTATCGTAATAAAAATACGAAACGACGTTTCATCGACGTAAGGGGAGAAAGAAAAAAAAAAAAGAACGAAGTGAAAGAGAGGGAGACGAGCTGCTAGTTTGAGGATCATCGTTTGCTTAGGGTAGCGGACGCGACGCGTTGGTGCACAATTGCTTAAAGACTGCATAATTGAATGGCAGGGGAGAACAGTCGTGCGTTAATTGCACTGAAACTCACCTCCATGTTTGCGCCATCCACTTTCGATTCGAGGAACGGTGGCTTCCTATCCTTTATGTATTGTAATATCTTCTTGTCGTCCTTCATGAACTCGACTTTATGCAATTCAGCATCCGAGACACTATGGTTGCAATGCAGCGTGGCTGTGCTGTTGTATGTTACGAAGTTCGGTGCTATCAGTCGCACATGCACCGTGGAAGTTGCATCTGAAACCGACAACGACGTTTTATTTAATAGAGAAAACGTTCCCCGCGGATATCCTGAATGCAAGAATACTGAGAAATCAGTTTCAGTGGAATAGAATCTCTCACTTTAATGCCGTATGCGTCGACGTATTTGCAAAACGTTCGCAATTTTCTAGTTCGCGGGAATTTATAAAGTATTCGCGAATGTTCTGATTCAAATTCTACTGTCTCGTTTATTCAATGAAACGAAACAGTTCCTTCTCTGAGTAAAATACAGGATACACGTTTAATAAATTCATTTCACGATATTAAACAAGCATTTCTGGAATTCTTTTCTCATTGAAGCGTAATTCAACTTCCCAAACTCTGAACGCTGAAATATCAAATATACACCATTGAACGTGCAAAATAAATATTACTCTTCGCTCTTTTACGAGACAATTACAAACTTCGTGCCATCTCGCATTGAAATTGAAATTCCATTAGCTTTTTGCAGTCGGCAAAGAAAAGTTTCGAGGGTGCTTTGGTAATCAAAAATTTTTAATTAACTTTCGGCAAGTAGTTACTTTTTAGCAAGTGAGTGGTTTTAACGACCGCTCACTGGCCAAATTTCCGTTCAAAAGGATAAGACATGCCATTTTTATGAAATATCCTGACAAGTAAATATAATTCCCTTTGCCTTTATACGGGGTAATTACAATTCCGTGCCGGCTCGCATGACTGAAATTCAGCATCCCCATAAAAACAACCCGTTTGTCATTTCTGCGGCCGAACATATATCATTCGATTCATCAAATATTCCCAGGGTTGGAAATTGTTTCATTTTCCCGTTACGCGAAGTGATTAACGTACTTTCGTATCATTTATGCGCTTCTCTCGTAATATGAAAATATCACATTTTATTCCTGCGAAAATATCCATCTCGCTGTGAAATTTTAATAGCATATATACGGCCGAAAGATATGAAACACGATCATTTTCCAAGCATTTCTTTGAAAAGAGAGAGAGAGAGAGAGAGAGAGAGAGAAATAGTGTAATAACAAATAAAGAAACGGAACAAATATTTTCTGCAAAATCTCAATCCCGGAGTGTTTGAAGCATAGTTTTGCTGAAATAAATCCGATAAGCGCAGCACGCGGAGAGACAAAAATATGTTTCGCGTGTAATGACGATACGGATAATAATTAATTCAACAAATCACAAATGTCTCTCTCGTTTGTGCGTGGTCAGACGTATGTACGAAACGGATATATAATAGCAAACGAAAATGACGAAATGTATCGCGCATAAAGTATAAACTTGCCTCGTTACGAGGCTCAACGTCAAATTTGTTAATTAATTCATTCTCGGAACAACGAACTGACAGATTCTAGTCAGTGGATGACATGGAACATGGTGCATTTCGTAAAATGAATCACGTTTCCCGTTTTATATGTTTGTTGAAATCGTAAAACTGGCCGCGATTACGACCATAACTGAAACAGAAAAAAAGAAAAAGAATAATCCACGATAAATAAGAGTAAAACGAAGTAAAATCGAATTGTGGGAAAATCAATTTTTGCGCTATGTATCGGTGAAAAAATAAATAAGTTTGCTGGTAGAATTTGGAGCAGCGAGTTGATTAAATCCGTCATTGAAAACAATCCTTCTCAAGTCATTTCATTATCGACATTATCGATCGTTTATTACGATCACGTTTAGAAATAGATTTCTGATAACATTCTGACACGTCAAAACTGTCACTGCATAGTGATCCATAGGAAATTCAGATCTAAAATTACCTCAGTGTCCTTCGTACAATTCGAACGTTTTTCCACATATTCCAAAACGCGATACCCCGATATTTTCAATTTCAATATTTCACTGCTTTCTCTTAAACGAAGTACCAAAGCGAATGATACAGACGGACATACTTATTTTATTAACCTAGTCATCTGAATATCATAGTTAATTCTGCTTACAAATGGAAACAAATGTATCTGAATATAAAAGTTCGACCACTCACAATAAACATGAAATTATCATTATTAAGCGATATTTTAATATCCTCTATAGTTTTGTCAAATCATAAAAATCGAAAATCCAAAGTCAAATAACTGTTCTGTAGAAACTGAAAAGCACAGCTTGTCGTATTCTTCGTGCAATTTAATATACCATAATGGAATAAAATTTATTAGTCCTCGATTATGTAAATGTGTCACGTTCTAATACTTATGACCAATACACTTTGTGTATACAGATATAGGAAAAAAATAAAGTCACAAAGACAATATCCATCTCCTCGACTGTAAAATCTCAATCAAAAAACGTCGTGCACCACGGACAGATCGTATCTTTCAATTCAAGGCAAATCAACTGACGTGATTAACGAAAACAGCATGCACGATCAAATTTACATGTTACCGCGTTAACGTTCCTAGCCGTTCGATTCGCTGTTAATGTGTCGGGCAACAATTACCCCGAGCCACATCATCGGGCAACAATTAATAACCGGATGATCGATACAATTTACCGTGCCGGAAGGGAAGTGTCTATTAATTCAAGCGAGTTCCTCCGCGACGAATCTAGGTCGTCGTAGGAGCGGATCCAGCGTGTGTTCGCGTCAACTTTTCGTCCCGTTCATTCGATTATCGCTCGTTTTCCACAGCCTGTTTGCAAAACGATCGGGATCGGCGGTCTAATGAGCCTGCCGGGTGAGAAATCATCCGTGAAGAATAGAAAGCGCGAACACAGGGGGCACAGCGTGGGAAAAAAGAAAAAAAAAAAAAAAGAAGAAAAAGGGCGGCATCGTGAAAAATACCGAGGGTCTAATGAAACGGTACGGAAGAATGGAGAGGTTTCGCTCGACTATAACTACTTGTGGCAGTACCCTGTTGCTGGGAGGTGTTACTGTATCGATCACTGAAAGCGCGTGTTACCAACACGCGCGCAGCCTGTTCCGGGGGCTTTTAAGACGTTTCCGAAACCGAAGCATATTCGACAACTCGGATAATCGTCGCGAAATGGAATCTCACGGCTTTGCACCCGCCGCTCCTACGCTTTTGGATTTATAAATCGGTTTTTTCACTCGCGTCGCGGAACCGTTTTTCGAATAACGTTCGCAGCTCGAGGGTCCTTTTTCGGAACGCTTCACGGCGCGAACCGTGAAACGAAGAAAAAAAAAAAAAAAAAAGCGAGCAAATGGCTGTGATGAAAACTCGTTCGGCGTTTCGAAAATTCTGCCACCCCCTCCCTCCCGCCCGATGATTCGCGAAAATTCTGAGAAAACAGCGAAAAACGGGTTACAACGTGTTATTCTTGCGTCTGTGTGAATTATCATTCTGTTTCGTATTCTGTGTTAATCGTTGTTTCTGAGAAAATGACAAACGCATTTGTCAGACTGAAGAAAAAAATTTTGAAATAATGGTTGCAACCATTATGTCACTCGTTCAAATGATCGAACGAAATTGAACGTATATGTATTAAGCAATTTTCGATTGTCAAGCGAATTTCATTCACGAGTTAACGCAATAATGAAATTTAGAGTGTACACGTATTTTTGTGTACACGTCGTGAATGAGGCATCTCCGGCGATATAGTAATTTGGATAATTGAAAAATACGTGTGACGCGTATGGGAAGTTCTTTTAAAAAAAGAAAAAAGCCGCGAAAAATGTAAACTCGTTTGTACACTTCGTAAATTCGCCAGAATTGCCTGGCATTCAAAAGAGATATTTCGTCGATTGATTTCTAGCCGAAATTACTGAACAATTTAACAGCTAAACCTGCTTCTGTCTGTCTTTTCGCTCATTTTGATAATGCACTCGTATCGTTTACGCTGAATTTAAAACTGTAACGCTCGCATAAATGAAATCACGTTGACATAAATCTATAATTTCACCAGATCATTTGTTTCTCTTATACTATCAATGAAATACACCAATAATACAAGCCCTGCCATTCAAAAACCCGAAACAGAGTGGTTTGTAGAAATGTCCGCTTTTGCGGCGGAAACCGTCGGGCGAGTGTCTCAGAATCGAGAACTCCGGTTCCGATGGTTGAACTCCAGATTTACGATTTGAAACGTTACGGTGACACTGAAAATTTCGATGGGCAAAACAATCGGCAATTTTCACTGTCAAGAACAGAATGAACTGGGCCGGGTTGGGTGTTTACGATTGCGTACAACTTACATGAAAATAATTGTAAAATATATACGAATACGAATTTTCCCCAGCATGCTGATTGACGCGGCATTGTCGTATGATTTTTCTCACGCGTTGCCTCTATGCGAATTGTTACCGTTCTCTCTACGTTGCTTAATACGAGGAAGGAAGAAAAAAAAAAAACGTGCGTCTATTTTGTACAGTGGTGTGCCTTTAAACTACACAACTTCGAGCCGAGTCGGCGCTACAACTGACCAAGCTTTTCGATCGTTCGACGTTCGACCAACTCCCATAGAATATAAAACATAGAGTGGGGACTCGCTGCCTTTTCTCTTATCGAGCGATCTTCAACGTTGGATTTGCTAATGGGTCGGCCATGAAATAAATGGCACGAGACGCAAACCGAAACGAAACAACCGCGCCGATACGTTTATGATAAGACGGAGCGGCAAATTTTAATCAATCCCGTTCGTTGCAACAGAGATATTAATTACTTTCGCGAAGGGAACGTTAAACACTTCTAATAGTATGAGTGTGCCGGATAGCTCATACTTTTCATTTACAACACTTTACATTTACAATGGAAAAGATTAGATTCGGTGGTAGGTAGTTAACGTTAATTGATGTTAAAATGATGATGATAATTAACATTGTTATCTTGCTATTTTACCTGCAAAATTAACGTGAAATTAACGCGTTGCAAAAGTTTTAAAATATCATGAAAATCACCTGTATGTGAAAAATTATAAAACTTCCAATTTCAGTCTTTTGTTTTGTTTCGATGTAGAAATAATAATTTATTTCTTTTAATACTGAACTCTTAGTACAAGTTACAACGCTTTAAATACAAAAATTTGTAATGTGATATTTATTTGCAACGTGTTAATATTTATATATATATATATACATACGCAAATATCATTTAATGACTCATTACTGCTCGGTCTTACGATAAAAATAATTAATTGTTACGTAAAAAAAATTTATTTAAATGAGCGATAAGTGCGTTAATAAAACGTTCCTTCTATCAATTCTGGTTTTGAAGTATTCATATGTGTCCTCTTGTCATATGCTCACGCATATACGTTTAGAATGAAGTATATGTGAGTTTTATAGGCAAAATTAAAGCATAAATAAAAATGGAAGGGCACGAGGAAGATGAATTAGAAGATTTACATTCAACTGTTTACACATTTCCACCAAATGTACAGAATGTGATCGAACAGGTTAGGATGACAGTAAGATTGTCAAAATGTACAATGACACTTATCCTTAACAAATAGCTGATGTTCTTTTTATCTTTTTTATCTTTATGTTGAGTATTGTAATTTGTTTCTTTTTTTTCTGTTTTTGTAATTTGAATGAATTTTACATTAAACAAATTATTTTTTGATTCCAGGTTTTACCTAGTACAGATCCATTGGACCAATCAAACTTTAATGTAGTGGATTATATAAATTCGTTGTTCCCAACGGAACAATCTCTATCGAATATAGACGATGTAGTAAACAATATGGAATTAAAAATACGTAATATAGACAAGGAAATTCGTTCGGTGGTACGTGGACAAACGAATGTAGGTCAGGATGGGAGGGCAGCGTTAGAGGATGCACAGAAAGTAATAAAACAATTATTCGTGCATATTAAAGATATTAAAGATAAAGCAGAACAATCCGAAGAGGTTGTTAAAGAAATAACAAGAGATATTAAACAATTGGATTTTGCCAAGAGAAATCTTACTGCGTCGATAACAGCTTTAAATCATTTACACATGCTTGTGGAAGGTGTAGATACCTTAAAGTAATGCGTAATAATTATTAATTTATTAGTAAAAATGTAATTAATATAATTTAGTAATTATTATTTTCCAATGTTACTTTAATTTTATTTTAGAGTATTAACGCAAAAGAAACAGTATGGTGAAATTGTTTTACCATTACAAGCTGTGATGGAAGTGATGCAACATTTCAATAGTTACATGGATATACCTCAAGTGAAGCAACTATCCGATGAAGTATGTGATATGGCTTTTTATGACACTAATATTAAATTATATATATAGTTTTTATAAATATTTTGAAATAAAGGTACATCAGATACATGTTGAACTGGCTCAACAAATTACGGCAGATTTTAAACAAGCATTTTCTGGTCAAAATCCGAAATACTTTAATCAACTAACCGAAGGTTGTTTGGTATTATCTGTATTAGATCCCAAAGTCAAGTATGTTTATTAGAAGTTTAATTATATTAAGAAATTTTAACACAAATCTTTTTTAAGTCTAATCTTTTAAGACTAATCTTTTTTACAAGGAAAGACCTACTCACCTGGTTTGTGGGTATTCAGTTACAAGAATATGCACATCTATTCGATGAAAATCAAGATTTTGCATGGTTGGATAAAATAGACCGTCGTTATATGTGGATAAAAAAGCATTTACTTGATTTTGAATCAAAGTTTGGTACCATTTTCCCACAAGACTGGGAAGTCTCTGAACGAATTGCTGTGCAATTTTGTCATGTTACGAGAGAAGATCTTACAAAGTTAATGCATAAAAGACGTTCTGAAATAGATGTAAAATTGTTACTTTATGCAATTCAAAGAACTAGTAATTTTGAATCATTGTTAACGAAAAGATTTAGCGGCATTACTTTAGAAAACGTGGATACGACAAATAAGAAAAATACTACCGTAGATACAACTGATAATAAAATTCCGGGTAATCCATTCGAACAAAATGATCAGGTATCACGTTTTTTAAAATGTTATATAAAATTATCGTATAGTTAATGCTGATATTAAATTGTTGTATTATAAAACAGATACAAAATGAAAAACTAAAACCATCGCCATTTTCAAATCTCATCGGAAGATGTTTCGAGCCGTATTTAAATATTTATATAGAGAGTTTAGATCGTAATCTGGCAGACCTAATGGATAAATTTATATCAGATTCTAAAACACAACCACCAGGTGCTAAAGATTTTGATGGTATCGAGGGTCCTAGTAGCGTATTATCTTCTTGTGCAGATCTGTTTATATTTTACAAAAAATGTATGTTACAATGTACACAACTTAGTACTGGTTCAATTATGTTGAATTTAGCTGAAACTTTTCAAAAATATTTGCGAGAATATGCTCTTAAAATATTGCAAAATAATTTACCCAAGTAAGTAAAATATACTTTTTATTTTTGTGGTAACTATATTTATGAATCATGATATTTTATAATTAAAATTTATTATAGAATTGGCGGTGGTGCAGGCATTGCTACTAGTATGAGTAGTATACGTGATTTTCGAGATCTTTCAACTTCGGGTTTCATACAAAATTTTCAAAGTTTTCTAAAGGAAGGTGAAAGTACTAGATTCAATAAAGAAGAGCAATCACGTATATGCTGGTAAAAGTTTGCTAATTGAAAACATTTTAAATTAATATTTGGGAGAAAATAAACTGAACAAAATTATATTTCAGTATACTAACCACAGCCGAATATTGCTTAGAAACAACACAACAATTGGAAGAAAAACTAAGAGAGAAAACAGATAAATGTTACTCAGAAAAAATTAATCTATCTCAGGAACAAGATATTTTTCATAAGTATGCATTATATTTTTTTATAGGATATTTCATAAATTTTTTCATAACACAATTCATGATTATTTTTAGTGTTATATCAAATTGTATACAACTACTTGTTCAAGATTTGGAATCTGCATGCGAATCTGCATTAACTGCAATGACAAAGGTACTCAATTTCATATTTATTATTATATGTATGATTTTATCTGTTTTTACTGATAGATAAATGTTTTTTAGGTTCAATGGAGTGCCATTGAGGTTGTTGGTGATCAAAGTAATTATGTTAATACCATTGTAGCACATCTTCGACAAACAATACCTACTATCAGAGATAAGTTGTCGTCATGTAGAAAATATTTTACTCAACTATGCGTGAAATTTGCAAGGTATTTGAAAAATAGAACGAATTTATATTATTATTATTAAATGTTATTAAAAAACCTAATGAAAAATTTCTTTGCAGTTCGTTTATAGTAAAGTTAGTACAGCAATTGTACAAGTGTAAACCTTTAAATACTGTTGGTGCTGAACAATTATTATTAGACGTACACATGTTGAAAACTGCGTTGTTAGATCTCCCGTCAACAGGATATCAAGTTCAAAGAAAAGCACCCGCCACGTACACTAAGGTAATATTTTTTGATACATATATAAATTTTTACACTTACTTATCACTAAATCACATATTTTACTTATAAATAGGTTGTAGTGAAAGGCATGGCAAGTGCCGAAATGATACTCAAAATTGTGATGTCACCTATAGAATCTCCAAAAGATTTTGTAAAACAATGTAGAATACGTTTACCCGATTTACAAGCGCCAGAATTTCAAAAAATTCTGGACATGAAGGTAAGTTAATTTCTTTTATAAACATTTAAAACGTTTATTACCTATATTAAAATTTCAATAATTCTTAGGGTTTGAAAAAAACAGAACAAGTTCTATTACTCGAACAGTTTAAGCAACCTGAAAATATAGATATTTCACATGACACTAGGAATTACATTATTCAAGATAGTCCCGAACATGAAGCTGGTCGAATAAAAAGATTGGAAAAGTTAATTAAAAAGAGAATATGAATGTTTCATAGTAAAACTTCAATTGTACATATTGAAATTAAATGTATTTGTAATTATAAAGGTATTTTAAATATTAATATTCCATAATTCTTATTTTATTTCAATAAAATAAAAATTGTTCTTATACAATGAAAAGGTTTCATCTTTCAAAATTATTTTAAATTAATCAAAGGACTTGTATTACTAAAACAACGGAATCTTTAATTTTCTGTTTTATTGTTGTACATAGAAAACAATATTCAGTGACCAGATAGATATTTAACCCTGCTTTTGTGCAAGTTCTTTTGCTTTAGCCTTCTCTAATTTAGCTATCCTAGCAGCAGATTTACTGCCCAACAGACCACCACCCCAATGACGTCGGATTTCATCGTATCTATCATTAAAGTTTGTCTTAATTGCTTCAACCAATTTCGAGAAATTGGCTCTATCGCCGGAATCAACCTAACATAGAAATAACGCATTACCAAAAGTATAATAAAACTAAAATTACGATACACAAAACTAGTAAAATTACATCAGTAACACAATGTTTAATTATATCATTAAAATATCATTGGATTGGCTCTATTTAAATTCATCATACTATAAATGATTAATAACTACATTTTATATAAGAATAATTGCTTTAATAAAAAGTCTTACCTGTACCAAAGCCACTGCAGTACAAGTTTTACGCCTGACAAGACGTCCCAACCGTGATTTACCTTTCACAATACAATAAGGTACGCCCATTTTACGACAAAGGGCTGGTAAAAATAAAACAACCTGTAATAAGAGACAATGGGTGAATAAAAGAGAGTATTACAATAATTAGTATTTGATAACTCAAACTATGTATCACTCAGTGTCATATTTCATCCTTTGAAAAGAATTGTTTATATTAAATTTATTCTCAGGTGAAGAAATTCAAACATCATTGTCATGGAACAATTTCTTAAAATGTATTTTAAAAAAAGCAAAAAGTTTACCTCAATTGGATCAACATCATGAGCGATTACCACAAGCTGAGCTTTTTTTTGTTCTACAAGGGTAGTGACAGTGTTTGTTCCACTACGTAGCATATTAGGTTTTTTTGTTGGTGTATCTTCTTTTTTTGTAACTTTTTGTTCAGCTCTAGCTTTTAGCCTCATCTTTTTCATAGTAGCTGATTCAGGTCTATATTTTTCTAACATTTTGAACAATTGTGTTGCTATAACATAAAAGGTTAATATATTTTTATAAGTAAATTTTATAAATTTTCTTAACGCATGTGATAAATATGAAATAAATAAACCTGTTTGTTTATCTAATGTCTGTGTAAATTGATTGATTGGTGGTGGTACTTTCAGTCTTTTCTGCAGTACAGCTCTCTGCCGTTGAATACGAATATATTTGGGCCATTTTACAAAGCGGCTCAAATCACGGGCAGGTTGAATATCCTGTCCTAAATAATAGATTGTTTATTATTATATACGTGAACTAATATTAATACATAACAATTAATTTGTGTACTCACCAATACCAAAATTACGAGTACGTTTTTCAAACAAGGGATTAGTTTGCTTTTTGGGTTCAATCTTCTTGACTGCCAAAGGTGCAGCAGCCACCTTTTTTCCTACCTTCTTCTTCGGCTTTTCATGAAAATGTATATATTAATTTACCATGTATAATTAATTATACCATTTATATTATAAATGTTACTATGCATTTATTACCAAAGTAATGTATACGTTCAAAATGTAGTTGCAGTTAACCTCAAAAATGAGATTAGAACTTTTATAACTTCTAAACATTTATATCTTAAATATAAGTATATCTTAAATATTATTTCTAACCTAATAAGCTTATAAACTTGGTAAGCAATTAAATATGATAATGAAATATCCATAAGAATGATATATTTATAACATAACATGTTCAAAACATGCTGAATTCTAACCATTGTAATTTATGACAATAAATCGTTATCGTTAGGAATATTGATTTTATTCGGCAATTTAGTAGATTTACCTTTTTCTGAACCATGGTTCTGGCAATAAATTTAACAGATCTCTTATATCACGACGGATATAAAAGTTCGCACTTTGCTTAGCGCAACGAGAAGAACGACCACCAAAAACGTAAAGAGAGATTCACACAGCAGCGCCACCACAAGTATGCAACAGCGCCACTTGAGAATAAACTCTTGATAGAATCATTTTTAAAAAAGAAACTATTTGTATTTTTCGTAATCACAATCAATAATAATTTTAAATAATTTTTTCAAGTATAAAAAAGAAACAAGGATAAACAATATGATTCCACCATATAAAATAATTATTATTTCATTTATAAAAATATGTATAAGCCTGTAAAAAATCCTTTTATCACACAGAATTAATTCGAATAATCATCAACTATTAATTGATATATAAATGTAATTGCTAAGTCACGATTACATGCATATGAAGCATTGAAATAATGATATCGATTTAGAACGTGTCATTAGTAAAATACAACTACCTGACTTGTATAAACAAACGAAAAGTTATAATCAATTTTAAGTTCAAAAATTCTCGTCAAAAATGAATTTGAAAAGCGCGGTAACGAATTGAAATTATTCGGAGCGCGCGTGCGCAGAATCACTAACGACGAGAAATGGTTGGAATCCGGTTTGCGCGTGCGATCTACGTATCTCCAGTTTAGACTATTTTCTGATCAAGTGTAGTGACCATGTCAGTGTTCAGAATGTGTCGACAATCCGTCTACGATACGTATCTGTCATGAATGCTGATGTTTCGTATTCGAGAGATTTTCGTTTATTAGTGTGCTCGTGACAGTACGTGATCTGGATGGTTAGTAGTTTTTTCAACTTATCGTTACATTTCCATCCCATTGTCGGTTCCGAGAAACCTCGTATTTTCTCTATTTGGGCGTGCTTTTAGGATCATTAGCTGCAGGTGATGTTAGTATTAGTTCAAGTATAGCCACTTAAATATCATTGCTGGTCTTAATTTATCAATTCTATCTGTCTAAAGTTAGTAATCGATTTTATGGTCGTTACTTTCATCGTATGCTGAACTCGTCGCACAGTGCTCCGTTAACGGTTGAACTGAGAATATTTGACATTTGCTGAATTAAATTTACATAAAATTTACATATAAAGCGGTATACGATCTTTTTCATTGATTAGTATATCTTACTCAAACCAATAATGCGTGTAGATGTTAATTAATTAAAAATGAGTACATTTTCAATTCTCAATTAAATAAAAGAATATCTCCTTTCAAGGAGAAGATATTTTCTTGGTCGATTTCGATTTATTTAATCACAGATTAACACTATCACCATGCTTCTTAATTTAGAAGACTTCAGTGCGCGCGAATGTCGGTGTAAATATGTTTGCCGATAATAAATCACTATAATACTATATTGCAGCTACAATTCTTGGTATTTGATAACGATTTTTTATACGAGATAAAAATTTTATACCATTTGCTATCCGTTTACTGCAACTTCACAAGCCTATAAAACGTGAGTATAGCGACTGAAGTAGTTGCATATTATCGTATATTTATTTACTGTATAAGTAATTTAATGTTTAATTAGATTAAAATATATTAAATGTTCACATCGGTTAATAGTGTTTCATAAAAGTACTTGATATAAAAATGAAACGTAGAACTTGATAAAGAAACGTTTCATTAGAGATAAAGATACACGTAAATGCTTTTTGCAACCACTATACCTAGCAATAGCCAATGATTATTGTTATAGTATCTAATATAAAAATAGAAAATTATTCTGTTTATTCTATATTATAATATTACATAATATATCATGATAATAAAATTTATTCAGAATAAATATTATTCCATTTATTCTATAAAAGTTATTTTGCCTTGAAGATGATAACTAGCGGTAGTTTATATGATTAATAGGTATAATATCGGCCGATCGACATGACCATCAAAAAGATATGCGGTATCGGTGCTGGATACGTAGGTGGACCAACGTGCAGCGTGATAGCTCTGAAATGCCCAGAGATTCAAGTGACTGTGGTGGACAAGAGCAAAGAAAGAATTGCACAATGGAACTCGGAGAAGCTACCGATCTATGAGCCAGGTCTTGACGACGTTGTTCGCAAATGTCGCGGCAAGAATTTATTCTTTTCTACGGACATGGAGACCGCGATCCAGGAGGCTGATTTAATTTTCATCTCGGTGAATACGCCGACGAAAACGTTTGGCAATGGGAAAGGGAGAGCAGCCGATCTGAAGTATGTCGAGAATGCGGCTAGAATGATCGCGGAAATTGCGACCGGGGACAAAATCGTTGTTGAGAAGAGCACGGTCCCAGTCAGAGCGGCGGAGAGTATCATGAATATTTTACATGCCAATCATAAGCCAGGAGTATCGTATCAGGTAACGTTCCTTCCACGGAAATTTAGCGCATTAACTATATCGGCTGAAATCGCCATCGATTGTTCTGATTGCGTATGCAAATATGTCAATTGTCGAAAATAGACGATTTCGTGCAAGAGAATATGAGAAGTAAGAAATGGTTCAATTTCACCTTTCGCACACTGTTGCACAATCAAGTCAATATAATATCCGGAAATTTTTACAAATCGCGAGTAGACCACTTGTGTCTATAGTTAAAGAAATGGAACCAGATGGAAATACAGATTTCTTGTATCTTACAAATGAATTTTAAGTACTTTACATTCGCAATCTAATCTTTTATCTAAACTTATAAACTCTTAATAAGTTTTCTTGTATGATAATAAAAAAGGTTGAATGATTTTACAATCAAATCTTGCAAATTATAAATTATTGTGCAACATGATCGTGAAATGCTAATTACTTTGATCAAAGTATAAACTGTTTTCTTGGAACTTCTTTGTTTCACTTTCATTGCTCTCTGCAGACAAGATTTAATGGTCTGGAGAGTAATGGGTCGAGCGCCACGTGGCTGGCTTCCGGTGCTCCGTTGTGCATCAGAAGCTAGGATTGGGTAGATATATAGTTTACTGGACTGAATATCGAAGTAAAACAAGAGCAAAGGAAATTTAGTACAGTCGTCTCTCGCTCGTAATGCAATTACATTACTGTAGCATTTAAAGCTATTTTTAAGCTTTCCAGATGCATCTTTTACTGCATGTTGATTGATATATATATATATATTTTTTTCTACTTATAGACTATGCCTACACTTTTTAATTATTTAAAATATCACGTTATCTGGTGTTTCAGAAGATTTTTAAAAATTGAGTTATCAATTAATTGATTCTCGTAATTAAGAATAAATGCTAATTGTTTTGTAGAACGTAGTTTTCAAATGAAAATATTTTGACAATTATCAACTGCACGCACAAACATATGTAAATATTTAATTTTGCAATTTACCATTTCAGGAATATTTCTATCACCTCGATCCTGCTTACGTCTATTACCATTATATTAACATATATTAACAACGAAGCTTTGAAATCAACTGATTCAATATTTGTTGAGTTTATACTTACTTGCTCAAGTGTACAAGAAATTCTACTCGAGATGCTATTTATTCGTCACGTATCGTTCATGACCTTTTTTTTTTCTTTCTCAGTAATCAATCTTTTTATTATTTGTATCACGTTCCTCGGTTGTATCATCGACGCAACTGTGCAAAATGAAAGTAACAGAATATTTATTATCTCCTTTCCAGATTTTATCAAATCCAGAATTCTTGGCGGAGGGGACCGCGATCGAGGATCTAGTGAACGCAGATCGTGTTTTAATCGGTGGCGAGGATTCACCAGAAGGGCAGGCAGCCATCGAGGAATTATGCAAGGTTTACGAGCACTGGATTCCAAGGAAGAATATTTTAACCACGAATACTTGGAGCTCGGAGTTATCCAAGCTGGTAAAAGCACTGAAACAAAATATTCGCTTGCTGACGAAACAATATCACTGCTGTTTGCTGTTCATTAATTTGCGAAATTAATTACGTTTACGTAACGTGTACTTAATTAATATTGGAAAAGTTAATAATAAAGGAAACGTTATTTATCAAATATGTAGCGACATGTTTTATATCTAGATATATTATGTCGCAACAGCTGTTTATTGTTGTCCAATCGTAATCAACGTGAAATTTTTGCATAATTATTCGAATGAACTGTGATTTTAGGCTGCCAATGCCTTTTTGGCGCAACGCATATCAAGCATAAATTCCTTGTCGGCAGTATGTGAAGCGACTGGTGCGGATGTATCCGAAGTGGCACGAGCGGTTGGCCTTGACTCACGAATAGGATCGAAGTTCCTTCATGCGTCGGTCGGGTTCGGCGGTTCGTGCTTTCAAAAGGATATTCTTAATCTGGTGTACATCTGCGAGTGTTTAAATTTACCCGAGGTGGCGGCTTATTGGCAACAGGTCATAGACATGAACGAATACCAGAAATCTAGGTTCTCAGCGAAAGTAATAGAATCTCTGTTCAATACTGTCACGGATAAAAGGATTTCTATGCTGGGTTTCGCCTTCAAGAAAAATACCGGTGACACACGTGAATCACCGGCCATTCATGTTGCCAAAACTCTGCTCGACGAGGGTGCTATGCTCCATATATACGATCCCAAGGTGATAAGAGTATCCGATCTTCGATAAGAGTGCACTTAATTTGATTAGTTACTAAACGTTTTTTTTTTACCAAGGTTGAAGAGAGTCAAATAATCGAGGATTTGACGCATCCGAGTGTAACTAATGATCCGCAATACGTAAAAAATAGAATCAGTATTTATAAAGATGCTTATAGTGTTACGAAAGGTACACACGCTATAGTATTGTGCACGGAATGGGATGAATTTGTAGTAAGTAATCTAAAGTAATTTAATCAATAATTTCATAAGTTTAATTCTATAGAATTTTCGAAAATGCCTTTACGATATTATTCTTTTCAGGAATTGGATTACAAACGAATTTATATCAACATGATGAAACCTGCATATATTTTTGATGGGAGGAAGATTCTGGATCATGATAGATTACAAAAAATAGGTTTCATCGTACAGACTATTGGCAAAAGGATTACAAGATCCGTACTTTCAAGAGCATGGGGAAGTCAAACTCAAATATGAATAAATTTACGCAGATTGTCGTATGATATCATTGAACTTCATAAATATTTTAATTATCATACGAATGCTTTTAAAATCTTGTAAATGATTAAAGTTCTAAAATTTGCTAGATTTTATATTATCCACTTTATGATTTTGATGCAAAAGGTGTTTGCTTTTGCTTGAAGCATTTTCCTCTTTTACAAACTCTGTGAGATAGCGAGTTATCTTTTAACTTTTCCAAATTCACGTAATGTGTAGAATTACAAGATTTTGAAAGATCGAGATAAATGTTCAAAGCCATTTACGCCTTTTTGAGAGCACAATGTGTACCTAATACACGTTGCTTGTCTTAACCTTTTATAATAACGGACAATGTCAGTTGGATCAAACGCTTATATATATTTTTTACATAATTTGATGTGTAGATATCGGCAATTATAATTATGACGATAAGTCCCGAAGTATTATTTCTGTCACTGTTACAAGTATTATGATTTTATCGATTATGGGCATTTATGCGATTTACAGCGAAAGATCCTATCTAAAAAAACAAAAGAGAAATATTCCTTTACCTTTTGTGCAATATATATTACGTATACACAGTATACTTATGTATTGCAAGTCTTTGATACTAATACATTGTGACTGCGATTCTTTATTAATTACTCTGTCGCATTGTATGATACAGTACAATGCCAATATTTTACTTTTAAAAGAATGTATTAGTAATTATGTGGAATATTATAGTTTTCATACTTCCATATTCCTTTATTGCATTTTTTGGAAAACTGTTCCCTTAGTTTTCCGTTCAATTACAAATATTACGTTGTTATTAGATAGTATTTTTACAAGAACAAATAATTCGTTCTTAATGGTATTACCATTGTTAAAATTGTTATAAAAATCGTTCTCTGTTTTATCGCGAGACATGTAGTTTTAAAATCTTACATTTTTTCGTGGTAATGACATTAAGAAGGAATGAAACGAAATAAGCAATAATATCAACAATTATGTGTGGTATATTGTATTATATTGTGCATCAAACTCGTTTGGTATATTTGTTTCTGGTTATATTGTTTTGTATATTATATCATTTATAAAAAAACAAGATCTTGGATGGTTAACGAGTTATTAATATTCATGATAATTTTACAAAAACTATTTATTTATTGTACCCAATTACTGGTATAAATGTATAATTTACTATTGATTTATTCCAAGCAACATAATATCTTTACGTTTTTGTGGTTATATACACGAGATTTATAAATAAATGTTAATGAAAATTTTTTAATTCACCGTCTTTATCGTCTGCCTTTCATTAATACACGTACATCCCTTTAACATTCCTCGAGCGAAATGCTGTACTATTTTTAGACAAGTATCTCAACATTCTGTTCTACGGGATCGAAAATTAGAGGAACTCGGTTTCAAAAACTACGCAGAAACATTCTCTTTCTGGAAAAGTTATCGCTAGTGTCGTTAGCCTTAATTCGAAATAAATTTTCAAGTGTAGTCGCTACACAAAGAATCGAAGAATATAAACGTGATGAGTACAACAGCGATCGATAGAAAAAATGATTGTTGAATTTATCAACCTTCTCCAAAGCGATAGTTCCTTGGCTTGTCTGCGAAGATTGGAACGCGAGCGACGTGAGAAAGTTTAGATAATTCGTCACGGTCACGATACCGGTGTTTACGGCCCTGGTTTGGAAGAGCGATGGCGCCGCTGAACGAACTACTGGTTGCAGAAGCGGAGGCAGCAGCACCAGCAGCAGCAGCAGCGGCGGCGGCGGCGGCGGCAACGGCAGTAGCGGCAGCAGTAGCAGCAGCACGAGTCGCTCTGCGTCTCGCCGTGGAAATTCGCGAGTGGAAGTCCGCGTGACAGTACTCTCCAGAGGTTACGTTAACAGGCCGGACGATGATGTCAAAGTGCTGGTGCCGCGTGATCCGCGCGAGATCGAACCATTCGTCCAAGTGTCAGTGAATCATTACCGTTCGCTGTTGCTTTTCTCCTTGTCGGTGCGAGGCCTCTCTTTTTGTTGGCCAACAGGGATAATAGGCCGGGCCTATCAGCACAGTAGGAAAATGGCGGCTCGCCTTGCGCGGCGTAGACGACGAGGGGCAACGAGGCTCTTTGCGTGAAACGACCGAGTTCACGCACGCGAGCAAGGGAGAAGAAAAAAAAAAGAAAGGGAAAAGCGATCTTTCGTTTCCTTCGTTTCGATCGTTTGCGGTGTAAAGTGCACGACGTAGTTGGTGTTCGATTGTCCGGCGCGGTAAACGAAAAACGCAAGAGAAAGAGAGAGAGAAAGAAAGAAAAGAGAGAGAGAGAGAGAGAGTGTGTGTGTGTGTGTGTGTGTGTGTGTGAGAGAGAGAGAGAGAGTGAGAGAGTGAGGCGCAGAGAGAAAAAGGAGGGACCTCGTTAGCGCGAATACCATGAGTTACGAGATGAGAGCGGGACGTGGAGAGAAACGAAGGAAAAACAACACGAAAATCGAGTAACGAAGAACCACTGTGCTCCGTTCCGTTTGTGCACGCGTGTGCGCTCGCATGAGAGCGAGAGGCGATCAACGGTGACAAGTGTTCCGTCGACGGGGAACTTCGCCTTAGCTCCCACGTCGACACAAGAAGATGATATTCCGGGCATCGAGATACCGCCGTGGCTACGTCGATCGCGATCCTCGTGTCGCCGTTTGCTGTCGTCGCCATTGAGCTACGGCCGCTTTCGCGAAAATCTCCTCCTTTTTCGCGAGAGAGGATTGCGAAGGCCGTGCGTGGACGACGAGGACAACGACGAGTACGACGGCGACGACGACGACAACAGCAATAACAACAACACGACAACGATCACGAGGATAACTCGAGCGAAGATGAGAGGCGCGTACGACGGCGGCATAGCGAGCTTTCTCGCTCTGGCGCTCCTCTGTTTATTCCACACGTCATGCTTTGTGGACGGTATGTAATGCTCCTTCTATTGCCCGTCAATTTAATCTCTCTCTCTCTTTCTCTCTTTCGCTCGCTCGCTTCCTCTGTCTTCTTTCCTTCTTTCGCTGTTTCCCTCTCTTACGACGACTCTCTTGCAGAGAGCGTTGTCGCACACGTTCTATTTATTGTTGCATTTATACAATAATTAATTAGCTCCAAGTACGTGCGATAAACGTCCGGCATCGTGCGAATCGTTTGATCAATTAAGGATATTTATGACCCATCATCTTTTATCAAATGTTTTACAATGTTTGTCAGACGCTGTAATGTAAATATAAATATCGTTTATTAAATTATATAAATTTCCTCAGTTACGTGACCTTTCAAGTAAGTAATAGTTTAGTTTCTTGACGGTCGAGAAACTGGCGATACACACACGTCTCTTGAAATATCCATTTGGTAATATCTGTATAGAAAATTTGGACAAGACGGAAACTAGAATCTGATAAAAGGATCTGCCCCATTAGAACATGTATATGTATATGTATATAAAAGTACTTGCACGTACGGCTACTTTTGCACGGATATATTCTTCTTCGTCTCTTTCTATCGTTCCTTCGTCGCGTCGATCTTCTACCCTCTTCTCTTCTTGCTCGTGTGCCTACCTGCCTGTCATTCTTTCAGACTTCTGTCCAACCCGTTGTTCCCGCTCTTTCCCTCTTTCTTTTACTTTCGGAGCGGCGTTACGTTGCGTAAGCAACGTAAGCGGCGTTCGTCCGCGTACACAAGAAGGGCCGATTAATCTCGTTGTACGGAGGTTCGTCGAGTATGCGGAAGGGTGTACGTTTAATCGGCGCAAACTGCACGGGCTCGCGTCGTCGTCTCGCGGACAATTGGTACATGGAGCGAATAGCATAAGCGAACGCACGATAACATTTAGAAAAAGACGTTTGTCGACACTCTGAAAGAAAGTCACGCAAAACAATCGTCGTACTCGATCTCCAAATTTCGCAGTAGAAGAAAGTCACGCGAAACAATCCTATTCGGTCTCGTTATGAAAAGCATAAAGTTTTTTATTCTGACTGTTCAAAGCTCGTTTTTTACATCGTGTTCTTATTCTGGAAAATTATAAAAAATAACGTTGGAAAATTTTTTTCGTGACTCGATTCGTCGTAGTCTTGAGAATTGAAACTTTTTTTTTTTTTTTTCTTTACGAAAGGGTTCTTCAACCTTGCCGTACGATTTCTTGTTTGCTGTTTCATTGAACGTTAGGGTTAGATGACGAAATGTTAGAATTTCTTGGATTTTCGTCGTCGGTAATAAAAATTTAAGTTTGGTAAATGAGAAGAAATCGCACAGCAAATTTTAAGAAGAGAAACTTCGAAACCATGGATTTAGACCAATAAAGTCTTTTTACAATTTTTTCTATTCGTCACATGATGTTAAAATGTTTCAGAAAAAAAAAGGAACATATTCAGGATAATAGAAATAAAAGTTTCACTTTTAAAATGAGACTAAATAGATCGTTGCATCATCTTTTTTTGCGAAATTGTGACAGTTCAAAAGTATCGACAATTTTTCATTTAAATTAATTTGCGGCGCAACTGTAGGAAAACAGTTTGTATCTTGTCAGAATAGCGACGATAACGCGGTGGTAAAATTTTTTTGGGAAAGCCACAAATTGTTACACATTCTACAAAACGTTGCGTATTTTGCTTTTTACTTTTTTTTTTAATATTCTACATTATTCTATTACGTTGAAATTGCACTTGCGTGCTCAATTTTGCTCATCACTGTACGTCGACCCTTTCTTTCGTCGCTGTTGCACGCGTGTTGCTCCCCCTTTTCTCCTGCATGAATACATTCTCGAGGAGATTAGCTTTAACATCTTAACAGTGTACGGGGCTATCAAACATCTCGCCACTGACGAATATCAGACTTGTTTTTTTTTTCTTTTCTACGTTGTAGGTTGCTTTTGGCTGTTTCCATTGAAATGGAAATACCACTCGCGAGAGATTACTTCAACACTCGCGGAAAATAATTACGAATATGTTACCGGCTAAGTGACTGATCGGTTATTATTTATACTGTACGAATAATTACCGCCGTGAATAATTATCGAACTACAAATGACGGCCGAACCGCAGTTTGTTAAAATGAAATTAATTGCAACGTCCGATTTTGTTATTATTCATAATGGCTGGACACTGTAAATAATACATGCCTCTATTAATCATCTAGCCTGTAGTAAATATGTGAAACTATTTCGAGATTTCATTAACGCTATAATGGGGATTCGATGTTGGTTGAATTTGAAACAAATACGAAAATATACTTGTATATAGAGATATATATTATTATATATTTATATATATTATATATGTCAGGGAAGTTTTATATAATATTATTATATAAAGTAAAAATTTTATATAATATTATTTTATAAAGTATAAATTTTTAAATAAATAAATATATATATATATATATATATATATACTGCAAAGTATATAAAAATTTATACTTTAATATTTGGCGGGATCGTCTCGCATGTTTAAGACCACTGTTCATATATCGTTTGCAACAAGTATCCAATAATATGATCACGATAATCGTGCCTATTAATATTAGAAAAATTTCAAAGTGTTTCATATATATATATATATATTAATATATAAAATATTAAAGTATAAATGTTTAAATACTTTGCAATTTATATATATTGCAAAGTATATAAAAATTTATACTTTGATATTTGGCGGGATCGTCTCTATATCGCACACGTGCGCAAGCTTTCTCTAACAAGTGTTCAATTATTTTTACGAGCCCACTATCACGCATATTGTATCCCAAATAAACGAAACGCTTTGTATAACAAAGGCTGATCATCTCGAACATTAATTAAGAACGTGTTTAAGATCATTTGTTCGTGCTGCCAAGTGTATAGCGTCGTCGGTCTCCAGCGACGAAATAGCAAAGCAACATTTACGTACATTATACGTACAATTGCCACTTAGACATGTTGCGCGACATTGAAAGCTCGGCTGTGTCTCAGTCGTGCACAGCGAAATGAAGTCATTCGCGCAAATGATCCTCTAATTACCTCAATCGGCGTACATATTTATGACGTGACAATTATCGGCTGGGTAAATACCAACCGTGTTCTCACGTTGATAAAATCATTAAGATCGGCAATTATATTAATATAAGTGACGCTGCAAAAACCAGCGTATCACGGACATCTATAAATAACTATGAAAAAAATCACGCCTACCTCCGAAGATTTTCGTATCTAACGCTAAAATTTTCAACATTTTTCGTTGCGCAGGATGTCCCGTTTATTTTCGCAGTGGCTCTTTACCTATATCAGGGGGAAACTTTTGTATTTATATTTATATTTTTACATATTAGGGATATTTTATATTTATTTTATATTTTTATGTATAAGAGATATTTTATATTTATATTTATATTTTTATATATTAGGGATATTTTATATTTATTTTATATTTTTTGTATCAGGGATATTTTACATTTAGTTTACATTTTTATATATTAGGAATATTTTATACTTTATAATTATTTCATATTTTTATACATCAGGGAAATTTTTGTTCGCTGTTGTACGAAACATTTTGAAATTTCATTCGGGCGGATTTGAAACGAATTTGACGAGTTGTATGTATCGTAGAATTTTTATTAAGGATATTTTATATTTATTTTATATTTTTATGTATCAGGGATATTTTATATTTATTTTACATTTTTATATATTAGGAATATTTTATACTTTATAATTATTTCATATTTTTATACATCAGGGAAATTTTTGTTCGCTGTTGTACGAAACATTTTGAAATTTCATTCGAGCGGATTTGAAACGAATTTGACGAGTTGTATGTATCGTAGAATTTTTATTAGGGATATTTTATATTTATTTTATATTTTTATGTATCAGGGATATTTTATATTTATTTTACATCTTTATATATTAGGAATATTTTATACTTTATAATTATTTCATATTTTTATACATCAGGGAAATTTTTGTTCGCTGTTGTACGAAACATTTTGAAATTTCATTCGGGCGGATTTGAAACGAATTTGACGAGTTGTATGTATCGTAGAATTTTTATTAGGGATATTTTATATTTATTTTATATTTTTATGTATCAGGGATATTTTATATTTATTTTACATTTTTATATATTAGGAATATTTTATACTTTATAATTATTTCATATTTTTCATATACATTAGAGAAATTTTTGTTCGCTGTTGCACGAAACATTTTGAAATTTCATTCGAGCGGATTTGAAACGAATTAGACGATTATTGTCATGATGCTAACTACTCCCTGTTGCCAATGTTTGCATCGGGTACCGATGTTCGAAGATCGATTTGCCAGTTTGTTAACTTTTCAATAGCAAACAGCCGTGGATACGCTGCGTGGGCGTGAGCGTGCGTGTGTGCTTGATTTGAATAAAATTCTGTGCTTGTTATTTTAACGCGGTTCGTCCGATTTCAATGTTTTTAACAAACTGCGGATGTTTACGCATTGATGGTAGACTATGCAAAAATATGCAGATAACGCGTTGAAGTGTATAAAGTGTTCAAAATAGAGCAATTACTTGGAGCGAGACAAACGTTTCAAGTGTTATTAGTTTGGAGTTGTTCTCGTGGAAATAGTTTTTCGTACGTAGAGTCAGTCATTAGGACGATTATGAATAATGAGTTCTTTCGTCTTCGTAATAAATCAGAGAATGTTGCCACGTTAATTATACTAGTACACACGAACAGTTACTAATAATTTTATAATTACATCGTATCATATATTATATTCCAAATTAAATTACGAACTTGTTCGTTATACGATTAATTGTATAAATTTGCCTATGAAATTTTGATGCTGGGAAGACCATAATTATGCATCCAATACGTAATTATAGATGCGACGTTTAGTTCATTTTCTGTCTAGTATTAAATTTTAAACGAGTTTCAATTTAAACTAGTAACTCTGTCAAGCCGAAGATGAGTATTAAGTTTTAATATAATAAAAAGCTTAATACTTGTAGAAGAATCGAGATCGTGACACACGTACTATTTAGACTCACAAAACTGTTACTGCTCAACAAAATACTCCGATTAACCCGCCGATTAAAATTGTTCCTTTTCGTTACTTTCTTCGTAATTGCTCAACAACGTAAGCGGCGATTGTTCTTATTACAATGTTTCAACACGATCGTGCAATTATTTTACGTCAAGTATCTTCAAACAATAGAGATATACGTAGTTAGCCTCGTAGTTAGCATTTCAAATTTTTCGATAACTATGTAAACGAAGCAGTTCTAAATACCGCCGCGAGTATGAATACAACATCATTTTCATCTAAATATCACGCAGAAAATACTATTTTCGGTCTATTCCGTGTGTCGTTGCCGCGTGACTCGGTGAACAATCTTGAGATTGTTGCAATCGTAATCGATCACTTAACACTAGAACCACCAAGTACTCAAAGTGATCAGTTTATAATTTTTCAGAATATAATTCTGCAACGTCGTGTATTCCTCAGCGATTTGGGCAATTTTTGTAAAACACACGCACGTGTCTTGCTTCTATTATAAACTTTGCATTCTAATTTCTTCGATCACGATCTTTATGCTTTAGTCGTCAGCAGTTGTGTAGTGTTAATGAGCACATTTTTCTATTACCAGTGTGTAAACTGAGTTTGGCTCGGCGTTACGCTAATTTGCTCGTTTCCCCTTGAAAACAGAAATAGTCGTTTGTTATTCTTGTTTACAGTTGTCGGGTATGGTAATTAATTTATTTATTTTGCAACGAATGGAATAATTAGAATTAGTATGTTATTTGGCCTGGAGTATCATCAAACGATGAAATGCTAATTTGTTCGTTGATTTGCTCTTGTTTCTGGTAGAAATCATTGTTGCGATTATTGCCTTTAATGCCGGCGTAATGACAAATTTACTTAGTTATCTGTACGAGTGAAATTCTTTGGAAAACAATGCCACTGATAACGACTCGAGTTGAAAGGTTCGAACTGAGAAACTCGCGAAGAAGAATTCACTGATACAACGTACGCTACCGTTCAAAATTTTGGAACTATACATTTCTTTTTCGACAGATAAGATTACCTTGTTAAAGATACTGGCGTTTATATAATTACATATCCACGCCATTTATATAATTACAGATTCACAGTTAGAAAATGTCCATTTTATCTAATAACATATCATTGAAAATATAAATATACATTCATTAGAATACAAAATTGCCCGCGTACGATAATTATTCGTTTCAGATTTAAAATCAGACTTGCAGACTTCCTCTTCTAGGTAAATTAAATCCTCGGGACTCGTCGATCATTTTGCTTTTTCAAATATGAAATTAATCGGTGCGCCCAAATTTTCGACTCGGAGGAATCGAAGACATTCAAATATAACAAATATCTAAAAAAAAAAAAAAAAGAAAGAAAGAGGTCAAGGTGTTGTTTAAATTATTCGGAACTGGAAGATCTATGTTCGTGTGTGCACCGAGGGAAACCTTGCTAATTTCGTGTGAAAATCGCGGTAGAACGCGATTACTTTTCTTGCATCGCGGTTACTTTCGTAACGAGGCGGCCGATAAGCGGTATCTGTAAGCGATTTTGAAATCCAATCGTCCTCATAGAGATACGTAATCATTCGCGTGAAATGGTTGCGTGCGTTACATGTACATGCATATGCAAATGATTGATTCTTCCAGGCGTCATTGGAGCTACATACCTCGAGCTATCATGGCTATTTATGAAGCGGACTTATTATTATTATTATTATTATTATTATCATTATTATAAACACAACCTTAGCTGGAGCACACAGCCTCTTATCTCCGTGCTGTGTTGATAGTTAATTAAGATACTTGACGATCAATCTCATTCCGTTTTCTTGCCTCGTTGACCTTCCATCGATACTATACACGCACTTTCCTCCGACAAATTATTGCTGCTTCGTGCCTTTCACGCAAGAATATGTATTTCAGGATACGTATTCCGGAAAACGGAAAATTGCGAAAATCTTGATGAAAAGATAGTCTTTTTTAAGAGGGTATTCTAGTGTGAACTTTTGAAAAAATCGATTTCTTTTTTTGCACATTCTTAAAGGACACAGTTTCAAAAATGAATCTCTGTAACCTTACACGTGAATTCCTAAAATTAACGAAGTTATGGTTGTTTGAAGGACGCGATGACCAGCGTCATTTTTTACCGCAATACTAAACTTTATGAATTTTTCTGGAAACTATGTTTTTCTGAACGATGTCCGTGATATCTCAAAATCTACTTGGCCAATTGACTCAAAATTTTAAGTAGGTATTTAGTACACATAGTGTGACTGACTATAGCCTCTACCGAAATCAACCAAAAAATTTTACTTTTTATATTTTTTTAGGCTTCCGAAGTTTAACAAAAACATGCAAAAATCGATAATCGAGCTAAGTATCGCCACTTTTTTAATTACCGACTTTTTCCTTTTGTTTTGGTACCTGCTATAACGAAACTCATACTAATTGAGGAACGAGGTTTTTTTTTATTTCCGACAAGCAGAATGGCCGGAATCATGGACACCGTGAGACGACCTTTTTCAAAAGCGACTATGTTCGCAGTGCCACTAATTTTTAACTTTTTTTGTCCCAAAAAATTTTAAAACGTCGTTGAAGTACGTACAAATAAACCTTGTTTATTATGTAATACTTTTATTAGCTTAATATTATAATAATTATTAAATAATTATAACAATTATTGCGTAGTACTTTTATTAACTTAATATTATAATAATTATTATAATATATAATATTATAATAATTATTAAATAATTATAATAATTATTGTGTAATACTTTTATTAACTTATAATAATTTTTATGTAATACTTTTTCATGTAATTAATTTTTATGTAATACTTTTATTAATTTATAATAATTTTTATGTAATACTTTTTCATGTAATTAATTTTTATGTAATACTTTTATTAACTTGCAATAATTGTTATGTAATACTTTTCCTTATGTAATTTATTTTTATTGTATTTATTTGACTGCAAAAGGTATAATAGTAGTTTGTATAAAAAATTCCCCAACAAAGTTAAGAAAAAAACACGCACTTCACACTAGAACATCCCCTTAAACAGAATTTTTAACTACGCGAGAAAAAGGAAATCAAATTTCAAGGAATTGTTGTAAAGGGAAAGCTTCAGTCTTTGTGGCCATGATAGATTTGTAGTTGTGAATTGAAACTTTTCAGCGTTCGTGTTCGAATTTGCAAAATTTTCGAAAGTATCAATCTTTCATTTTGACTTAAAAGAGAAAATTAAAGTTAACTCTGGAAGTTTATATTGGAGGCTTTTCGTTTACTAATTACCAATGAAAACAATTTGCAAAGTTTTACTCGCTCTTGGCCAGTCTAATAAAAAGGCTTCGTCAATCTAGATTTCTCTCTCTTTCTACTAACGTGTCTATGTTCATTCATTCAACCAAATCATTTTCAATGTGCTTTCAATTCGCTTTGAACTTGAGAAACTTGGATAATCGGAACCTTGAACTTGTCAGACTGCTCGGACGACGGCTCCGAGCTCGAGGGACTTGTGGATAATCTCTCGGCCTCGAGATTCACGGGGACTTGTTTTAGATCACCTCTCACAATGGGATCCTCCCTAATCTCGACTCCCGAGCTCATGGGAACAGCCTTGGATCTTCCTCGAGGTCGGGGAGTTTTCGTAATTTCGTCTGTGAGAATGACCTTGACCATCCTGGCTGAGGCATGATTCCATCATTTTGACCTCGAATTCGATAGAAATAGTCATCGTAGATCGCAACTTCAAACGGATGTGGCAATGGTCCTGGACAGTCCGTGATACCGTGATTACGTTCAGACATCTCTCAAATCTGTGTGATCCACTTTGGGTGATCAACCGTGGGTCGAGGTCCTCCGTGATGATTACTACGATCCAGGTCGTGATCCCTCGATTCGAGATGTGTGGCAGGTCAAGATCATTTGATCCGTGGGTGATGATGCGTTCCACGAGTCAGAATTGTCGAAGATTTTGGCCGAACGATGAATCTTATTCTGTCATAGTGTATTAATAAACCACTGTATCGTGGCTTCGTTGTTAATCATCTCTAAGATTTTTATCCTTGATTATTTTTCGTTGTACACCATCTCTTCGTTTCTCTTCAGAGTTGGATCTTTGAGAGTCGTGAAAAATCGATTTATCAAAATTCTGCATTCGCTATTATATATTCTTTATTATATTTATGTTGTATCTATTATATATGTTAATTACATAAAAATTATTATAAGTTAATAAAAGTATTACGTAAAAATTAATTAAATGAAAAAATATCACATAATAATTATTACAAGTTAATAAAAGTATTGCATGAATATTAAATACATAAAAAAAGTATTACATAAAAATTAATTACATACAAAAGTGTTACATAATAATTATTACAAGTTGATAAAAGTATTACATAAATATTAATTACATAAAAAAAGTATTACATAATAATTATTTACAAGTTAATAAAAGTATTACATAAAAATTAATCACATACAAAAGTATTACATAATAATTATTACAAGTTAATAAAAGTATTACATAAAAATTAATTACATACAAAAGTATTACACAATAATTATTACAAGTTAATAAAAGTATTACATAAAAATTAATTACATACAAAAGTGTTACATAATAATTATTACAAGTTGATAAAAGTATTACATAAATATTAATTACATAAAAAAAGTATTACATAATAATTATTACAAGTTAATAAAAGTATTCAATAAAAATTAATTACATAAGAAAATATTACAAAATAATTATTACAAGTTAATAGAAGTATTACATAAAAATTAATTACATACAAAAGTGTTACGAAATAATTATTACAAGTTAATAAAAGTATTGCATAAATATTAATTACATAAAGTATTATTAAAGTATTATTACATAATAATTATTTACAAGTTAATGAAAGTATTGCATGAAAATTAATTGCATAAAAGTATTACGTATTACACTACGCAATGTAGCACGATTTGCGAATTCCTAGGTCATGAATTTATATTATAGAAGACCTACTAATGAAAGGTTTAACTGTAGCCTTGGTGTGCAAATTGGCCGGCTGATCGGTCCGGTTTCCACGGAGAGTGGTGGCCGGCAACGAGATCGAATCTCCGGCTGGTCGTTCCAACTTCCAAACGGGCACATTGTTATTCCGCGGATGCTTAAGACTATTAACGTCCGCGGAGTATAGATAAAACGGTCGTAGGTCGGGGAAAAGGGTTGCGTTGGCATCGCGGCAACGACCATAACGAGACGCCGTGCACCACGAGCAGTGTGACGAGCATCCCTGGGCTCCCAATTATTTCACCTGGTATCGAACAAAATTGCGCACTACCGTCGATAATCATTCATTCCAATTACCTTCGTTTGCGGATCACACTGTCTTGAGTTGATATTTGCTATGAGCTACTCGTCGAAGAGATAATTTCGTGCGATTTTTCAAACAATTGGTGCATTTATATTATATCAAGTGCGTAGAAAGGGACACGTTTTCAATAACTTTCCATCATATTATGGAAACGTTCGATTTAAATATAAATCAAAGAATCTTTACTTTTCAATCATAAAATTAGCTAGTCTCTCATTTTTTAAAGTAAAAGCAGTTGGTCGACTTATTTCCTCCTGCATCGGTTGGCTTGCTGTCTTTCAACGTTAATGAAAGTCAGCTGATTCAAGATAGAGTTGTTTTAGATTGGTAGGATTGAGGAATGTCGTTAGAGAGAGCTTGAATTCGTAAATGATAAAATTTGAGTGAGTTTGATAGTCGAACCGTGACCTGTCGTACGTCGATGGTTTTGCTCCGGAACTTTTGTTCACACTGCTCGATTGCCAAACATTAACTCTTTTTTTTTTATTAATTTCCTTAAGTGCTTTTGCAGTTCCTTGGGATTTGTGTTTCCCTACAACCTGCATTTAACATAATACAATCGGTGTTGATTATTTGATTGTTATTAAGGTGATTTGTGTGTGTATGAAATTGTTAAGTTTTTGTAGGAGAAAAACTTCCAAAAATCTGCCTGTGTCTTGGTGTGAAGATTCTTGTAGCTATTCGTTTTGCTGCTGTTATTTGTTGAGCATTGCGTGTTTCTGAAGTGATTTCCAAGGAAGTTATGTCCTTATTTTTAGCGGGAAGTTATTTCCAACGAAGTTATGTCCTTATTTTTAGTGGGATTTTATCTATATGGTAGTTTCCGATAGCCCTGATTGGATGGTTTTCGTGTTTAGGGTGGTATGCTTTTGCAATTGAGTTGTGTATGAACTCTTCTATCGGTGGTATGTTGGCAATTTGATGTAGTATTTTTACGGGAGTATCGAAGGGTTTAGTATTATCCTTAAGAATTTGTTTGGCATCTTTTGAACTTTGTTAATGTGAAAATTCTCTTTTTCCTTGTGCGTTGGTCTTGTATAGCTGTGGATTCTATGGTTTAGGGAGGTATGCTAGTTTCCAGATGTGAGCGAGGTCGGTTCCAGGAAGTAGTATTTGCACTTTCTAACAGTCCCAGGATGTATGTGTCCCCCGCAATATGTCGACTTTGGATTTATGGATGTCGTAGAAAAGTTGCGATAAAGTCATTTATCATTTATCGAGCCTAAAATTGAGCATGACGAGCCTTGGAATTAAAATAGTGTCCGGTAAGGCCGAACACCCCTTTTATTCGAGTTCACGTTGGCATTACCATTTCTCTGACTAAAGTTGATACTTTCTCATGACATTTTCCGTCATTTTTAAAAAAATAATTCGCTCATTTAATTTGTTGAATTCAGAGCTGTCACTTTCAGTCGAAAACTGTGAATTCCAGCTTTCTTGTTCTGTCTCTGGCGAGTCAAAAGTTTATTTTCTCATTTATATTGCAAAAGTTGTTAGTCACGATTAATCTGATTGTGAGTTTAAACTATAACTATGGAAAATGATTGTCTAAGCGTCTAAGAATCTAGAAACCTAGAGGTTAATTGAAAGAGTTCACGTTCAAGTTGAAGGAGAATGAAACATTGTTTTCGAACAATTCGGGAGATCAAACTACGACCGTGACAAAAGAGTGCAAACATGCACGAACCGTGTGAAATTTTTGTTAAATCGCGGCTGATACAAGTTCAGGGGATTGAAATTTGACATTTATCTCCGTGGAGAACGTCAGCTTTCGACTGAACTGAAAAGAACATTCGCGGCGAGGTAACTTTCGGACATGTTTACTGCAATTTGCAAGCAAGCTGAAACCGTGAACACGGCACCGTTACGCTTAATGTAGTTCGTAAAGGAGCCCGTTTAACATGGCCAAAGACCACGATTACGGAACTACTCGGCTTAATTTTGAGAAAACAAGGCGTGAGAACTCTGAACTCTGAACACACAGTCGGCTTTGCTCTCGTTTCTTACGCCAATTTCATCAAGTTTCGCTTTCATGCGAGTTTACAAAGCTGCGTTTACGAGTTCATTAATTCTGAAATTAACTGGAATCTCGTTTTTTTTTTTTTTTTTTAATGAATATCTGTTTCAGTCACTCAAAAGTTCGAGTCTCACATTAACGAATGGAAGTTCGTACGAACGAATAATAAATTAGATCCTTTTTCTGTTTCTTTTTTTCTTTTTTTCGTTCGTGTCACATGTAAGAAAAAAAATTTCAAAAGATGACAGATTATTTTGAAAGAAGTATGGTGACGAGAGTATAGTGTGCTGGCCGTTACGTGCACACGTTTCTGTCACGGTCACAGTTTTGATAGTATGCATAAATTTAAATCATTCGTTCACTGTTTACGAGGTATCAAGGACTGAATCTCATTTCTAACCAAATTACTTGCCAGCGAGGATGAATTGCGAACTTCGAAATAGATTGTGACGAATATCGTTCTTTTTTTTTTTTTTTTTAACGTGTTTCGATCCTTCACTGTCTTTTTTTTCTTTTTTTGTTTCATTAAATCTTTCCACTTATTTCTTTTTCTAGAATAGTTATTTTTAAAAATACTTATTTCTAGAATAGTTATTTTTAAAAATACTTATTTCTTTTTCTAGAATAGTTATTTTTAAAAATACACAATACTATACAATTAAAGATCTGTGTACCATGGTGCAAAGTTTCATACCTAGAGAGACTTGTGATTTCCATTTGCAGTTGTAATCACGTTATTTAACGTAACTCTCGTTTATTTATACAATAATTGTGCCCTTCGAAAATTTGCTTTAGCTACTCGGTAAATTGTAATACATGCACATTTTATTTAAATTAAATTACTCACGCGATATTCTATCTACGAAGAGAATAACACGTAATTTTAACGTCGTAGCAATTCTATCTAAAATGAGATTGAAATCTAAACGCTGCGAGAGTCTCTAATAATTGAACAATTTTCACGATCAAACATTTGGAACGTGAAGTTATTGTGCATTCGGTGCGACGAAACTTTCACCAAAGATCCGTCCGTGTGTGTGTGTGTGTGTGTGTGTACTGTGAATATAACTTTCAAACTCCCGATCACCGATTCTCGGTCAAGCCATGCAAATCCAAAAAAGCCATTCTGCCGTGCACCAGGGAGAAACCGAGATTTCGAGTCCGCGTCTGCTTGCTCCGTGCAAAGATCGACATCCTTAGAATCGTGAAACAAGGAGACCGTGTCGACCTCTTTACGCCAATACCGTGACCGTGTATATTACTACTTTTTCTAGTTAAAAAAGTAACAAATACTAAAAATTTCATTTTCTCTTTGGTCTTTAGATTACGATGACTATTGCTGTTGCAAGCCTGATGCTGTTTCAGTTATGAATTTTTATATTTATTAATTTTTATATTTATTATTTTTATATTTGTTATTTTTATATTTGTTAATTTTTATATTTGTTATTTTTATATTTGTTAATTCTACATGCCTATATCATTTAAATAATAATAAATTGATCAGACTGTGTCTTTTTATTTTTATTTTTTTTTTTTATAGCTAAAATGGAAATTCATTTCGCCTCAAATTTAAATATTTGAATACTACAAGAATATTTTATATTTTCTCTCAATTTTTTATGCATTTTGTGTATTTCTCGTTCAGATTTCCTTTAAATGCACAGAAATTTCCAGTGTAATAATGATAATAAGTTATTTTACGATCCTGTAACAATTAATAATAACAATTACTTGTAACAGTTATTATTATTCATAATAATTCTTTAACTTTTAATGATAATCTAATTTTCGAATCAGTTCTTCTAACATTCATAAACTCCGTGAAATGTATTTTCGAATCTTTCAAAGAGTGGATATGAAAACTAAACGTCCGAGAATAAAATTTACAAACAACCATTTGCCCGTGCATTTATACCTATGTTCGCTGCTATAATCCTCCATTAGAAATCACCGTGATTTACCTTTGTGTATTATTTTTGAAAATAACGCAACGTGGCGATGCGAATGTGTGTCTCATTCCGTTTAACCTCTTGCGCTGAAATGACGTACCACGCACGTCAAGAATTTTTTTGTCCCAAAATTGCAATATTTTCGATAGTTTTAAGGAAAACAAAATAGGCAAAACAAATGATAATAATTTCTATCCAGTGACATATCATACCGACGAGTTCAAACAGAAAGCGACGAATTGTTGTATAAAACGATTTGGCCACTCGTTATGGTCCGCAATCAGTTGGCCAGCGCAAGTGATTAACATAACACTAGAACTAGTGTTTGAAGCATAAACTTCAGCCGTTCATCAACAGATTTCAAACATCAGAGACATTGAAATCAANAAAAAAAAAAAAAAAAAAAAAAAAAAAAAAAAAAAAAAAAAAAAAAAAAAATTTACAAAAACTTTATGATACAATAAAAAAGTATGGTAGCTTTTATTTTTCTATTTTACGAAATTATATATTGTAAATTACTGAAATCTTTACAGACACACTGTTTTCGTTTGCCAGTGAAATGTGCCTCCGACACAAAAATTATAATAAATTGGCCATTTCGATCGCTTTGGCAGTGTTTCACATACGCGAAAGGTGTACCGCTGTCTGTTACGCACACATATTCACGCATCGTGTCGTATCCGGTCTGATGAATGCAGAATTCGAGATCAGCCCCGAGTCCTCTATCCGTGGCCCGTACTGTTGAATCGTAAATTAGGTCTAAATACAAATCGCGCGACGGCCACGCGGCCAATCACGAATCTCCGTTATCGAATAAATTACACGGCGAACTGGCCGCGTTACTGCGTTATTGCTTGCTCCAACAATTCCTTCAGAGATAATCCCCGCGTGGTAATTGATAGAGAATATCGTGAAGGGATCTCTCGCTCGATCCGTGTCCCAGCTAGCTGCCTGCCTGCCTTCTGTATTCCATACTAATGCTAACCTATTGCGAGATTGCTATGTCTCCTCTCTCTCTCACTCTGTTCCACTGTTTGTCTATTTCTCTTTGATTTATTGCCCCTGTGCAAAAACGTTTGAACATTGAGTTTGAACACCGACATATTTTATTTTACATACAGGGTGTGTCGTGACTGGTTGTACAACCGAGTAGCATGAGTGATTCCAGGCGAAAAAAAATCCGTGGAAAGAAATTTCTCCTCCGTTTTCAAGAAAAATCGAAAATAACTGAACGTTTCTCGTTAGTTATACTTTCAATCTTGGATACTTCATGCGCAAAAAACTGAGCGAAAAATAAAGGAATAAAATTTGCTCGACCTTTGAACATATTTCATTGGAAATTGCCTTTGTGCTTGACGAACTTTTCAAACTCGAGAATTCGAAGCATCTTGCAAAAGAATTTTGTCTTGTACATTTTTTTTTTTTTTTACTTTCGTGCCAAGATAGAATTCTGTTAATTATTCTATTATGTCGTTAAAGTAGTGTAGCAGTAATAAATTTCGTTTCTATTCATTTTCAGGCGTCTTTCTATTCGTGTCGTTAAAGAAATGAAAGAGAAGAAATATTCTTGTCGTTGAAGAAATAATTTAAAAAGAAAGAAATAAAACTAAAGCGTATTATTGAAGCAGATTAAATTATAATATGTCAAGTTTGAAATTAAAGAGATATTTAAATAGCAAAAAATAGGTCTAGATAAAAAACTGTTTAGAATTTATTACAGAAATATATTAGAAATATTATTTATATATATATAAAATATAAATAATATAAATATAAATATAAATATAAATATATATATAAATATAAATATAATATAAATAATATAAATATAAATATAATATATATAATATAAATATATATACATACAATATATAAATATAAATATATATATACATACAATATTTGTGCATTGTGTTTTCCGTAAATTCAATAAAACTTGCGCAGTCCCGGTATTGTTAATAATAAATCGGGAGAAACAGCGTTTGAAATGAAAGTAAGTCGTTCCACTATTATTTGTCACTTGGCTCAAATTGGAAAAGTAAAGGAAATGAACAAATGGGTTCCGTGCGAGTTAAGCGAGCCACACAGGCTTAAACAAACCAAGAGCTCGTCCCGTTACTTCGAAGAAACAAACAGAATCTGTTTGCAAAACGTTTTATCACTGGGATATATCCAGGACAAAAAGAAAACTGTAACTTATCGTGCCCTTCTATTAGACGGCGAATTAGTTTCTATATTGAACAATTTTTTATAATTCTTTGTGTGTTTGTAGAAAATTTCAAATTGCATAAAAATTCCAGAGAAAAATTCGCACGTAACATTATGAAAGTGTATAAAATTATATTGTAAATATATGTTTGTAAATTGTATTCTGAATTATATACTACAACGTTTAGCAGGGATGGGTTTTAGAAATTAATTTCTAAATTCTCGAAATTTGGTTACAATACACCAGTAGATTTGTGGAATTAATGATAGATTTATACCTATTATATTAGAAAGAACAAATTATTTTAATTTTATTAATTGAATTAATAATAATAATTAAATTTTAGAAAATTTAGTTAACATTTATATAACATTAAAATGTTATTTTAAAATAAATTAAAAATTAATTTTCTATTTCACAAATAATACTAATTTATTGATTAATAATTTTTTTTTAATGTTTATTTATATTAATACTAATTTTATTTAATTTAAATTCATATTTTATTATTAATATAATTAATTTTAAATTAAACAAAAAATTTAAATATAAAAAAAAATTTTTAATAAAAGAATTATATTAAAATGAAATTAATTTTAATAAATTTATTTGAAAAAAAAGAAAGAAAAACACGAAAATTGACATTTGAATTAATCTGAATGTATACATAACGAGATCGATTCATCTCACTCGCTATTACTCGACCACTTTTCTGGCGGGATATTGAAACGAAAGTTGAAATTTACTAGAGCCATCATTATAAAAGTTTTATAATAATTGTACAATTTTATTGTTTTAACAACTATAACAATCGAACCTGTCAATGATTGATTTCAGACTTTCTGTCTTTTTTACAAGTTTAGGTTAAAAGACACGGATATTCTTGTCAAAATTAATATTAATTTCTGTATTTTTTTTTTTGGACAGAAACGTAATTGTACAAATCTCGTTCATTTTAATTATCATTTAAATTTCAATGTACAAAAATACACTTGTATGTAGAATATTTCGATATCGTTGTTCATTTATTATATTAAGTGTCAAATATATATATTTATGTGCGATGTTCTTTGTAAACGAAGGATTTACTCTAATTCTAACAAACACTCTTTCAAGTTACATTCTAGAAAATACGAACACAAAAGTTCGCAGTCTATTTGTACACAGGTGTCACTGAAAGAACGGATGGTATAAAACAAAAATAACTATTACAAACACGTTTTTCAAATTTTTTATTATTTTATTTGGAAATATAATTAATGGATCAATTAATAATAATTCATTAATTAGTCTCCAAGGGATGCTCTAACCTACAAATTAAAAAAAAAATTATTCCTCAATCTAATCAATTAAAATTTAAAAAAGAAATTATTATTACATATATTAAATTACTTAAAATAATAAAGTCAAATAAATAAATAAATAATAATTATTAAATAAATTATACAAATTAATTCAACCATTTAAAATAATTCTAAAATATTAAATTTAAAAACGTCTTATTTTCTGATGACCAAATTCATAATTTATTCTAATTAATAATACAAAAAAAAAAAAAAAAAAAAAAAAAAAAAGGAAAAAAAAAAAAAAAAAAAAAAAAAAAAAAAAAAAACAGGAAATAAAAAGAAAATAAAAAAGACTGAGAATGAACAAGTTGTGACTTTTTCAAACCCTTCAGTTTTTTCAGTGACCACCCTACATAATAGTACACCACAGTATAATACAAGAATACTTCGTCCACGTATTGGTGGTATTCGATGAAATTATGCAGAACAGCGTGTTAAACACCGTTTGGCATTTAATATCGCCGCGTGTACACTGCAACTCCCTCGTTTTGTTGGCGTTTTGTTAGCCGTTTGCCGTTCAACTCGATTATTATAGTTGGCTCTCGTTGCGGCGAGTTTGTCGTACCCATAGTTGGTCTTTCTCTTCACGAGAGAAGCCCGCCCCGCGAAGGAAGTTCGCTGTAACCGTTTGCCTTGCTTTGATCTGCGTCTGGTATGTAAAACAACGTCGTCTTCGATCCTCCGAATGAAATTTACCGACTCGCTCGGATAGTAAACTAGCTAGAGACTATCGAACGAGAAACGCGAAAAGAAAAGCCTTTTTTTGTTCTTATATTTCACCATTTTTACGTTTCACGCGCGAAGATGCAATTTTCTAACTTATTTCACATGTTTTGTATATTTTGTTGATTTTTGACGGACAATTGATGAGAATTACGAAAAGAAAGTACCTTTTTATATGTTTCACACGCGAAGGAACAATTTTCTAACTTATTTCACATGTTTTGTATATTTTGTTGATTTTTGATCTTACTTACGGACAATTGATGAGAATTACGAAAAGAAAGTACCTTTTTATATGTTTCACACGCGAAGGAACAATTTTATAACTCGTTTCGTAGTCACTATCGTTATTTTGAGTGATGTCTGTCTATGTATCGGTTTCCTGGACGGTCTCTCCATTGTACACCAGTCCAGGATATTGTCTTATGGTTCGGAGTCCTATATCTAACCAACAACGCCGACCATCTCCTATAACTCATTTCGTATATTTTATACATTTTGTTGATTTTCGATCTTACTTTGCGATTTTGGTACGGACAATTTGACGAGAATCACGAAAAGAAAAGTATCTTTTTTTATAAGAGATTTCGAATATTTTATACATGCGAATTACGTCGAGAATTCATGTTTTCCGACCTTTTCTTGCGTCAATCGAGCTTTGCGTTAAATATTCGAATGATTCGAAATGATATGAAAAATGTGGTCGTGAAAATATTTTCAGTCTTCGACCGTTCGTCCATCTTGTTCTCTTACTCTATACGTTCTCTATATATTTATTTGAAGCAAAATATTTCTGCCTGTCCCTTCATGAATTCATTGTCATCGATAACATCATTATCAGACGTATTTTTGTAAACTGAATTAGCAATCGAGTTCTTGAACTCTAATTATACGCTGATTAAGCGATGCAGAATGACGCACGTATGTTCATTAAAATTCCTGTGAAATTTTAATTGTACAATCGGCCGATTAACTCTGCCTTTTTTTATGCCGGTTTTTATTTTGTTATTACGACGTCTAGACAGCGATTCCAAACCAAGTGAAAATAAATTCTACCATGAGAGAAGAAAGGATAATATTTTTTTTTTCATTTTTAAGAAAATCAAGTTTGTAAATTTGTCAAGTCATTTTTGAGAGAATCAAGAATTTGTAAAATTTGTCAAGTACACGTGCACCTAAACGAAACTAAATGCATTCGTCGTCTATTTCCTTGAAAAAAGAAAATTTTCTAAATCGAGAAACGAATTATTTTCTTCATTTTGCAAATGGCAGAAGTCACCTCATCTTTAAATTGAGATACATTTTGTATTTTTGCGTGCCTAGAAAATTGACGCCAGCTTGTACTTCTTACTGCTATATCTCGGATACTTTGTATTTTCCTCACAATTGGTGTAAAAGTGACTCGGAATTTTCTTTCTTACTCTCTGAAATAAAATATTCTCTGGCCCACTTTCTCAGAATTTTCTTCCTCACTCTCTAAAATAAAATATTCTCTGGCGAATAGAGAGTTTCCGATTAAACCTTAATTTCCATCGTCGTGTACAACAAACCATCGTAAAACTGATGACGGAGTATCTTCATCATCAGTTACTGCCACGCACGTTATCACGAATAAAAAAAAAAAAAAGTAGTACCAAGCAGTGCACAAAACTTGGCACTAATTTTTAAACTTGACCCCCCCCCCAAAAAAAAAAAATTCGGATCTCAAACAGAAAGAAAGAGAGAGAAGAAAAGAACATACACAAAACCCTATTATATACCGCTCAATAGAATCGCTGTGTGTATCTATGCAATTCAAATTCGCGCCACGTTTTTCCCACATGCCTCAAAGAAACCTCAAGCAGGAGCTCCTCTCGCTCTCTCTCTGTCTCTTTCTCTCTCTCGTTTTTTTTTTTTTTTCCTCTTTCGGAAATAGCCTCCCCTCGATGAAAGGATTAAATATACTACGGCTAGACCCTTAACTACACTCTAAAACGGATCCGGCGCGCGCGTTGTTCGAATTTTGCAGAGGTGGGTTTCCGCGCGAATCCGTCTGGCCGCAGGAAGGGCCCCGTGGGCGCGCGCGCGCAAAAAAAAAAAAAAAAAAAGAAGAAAAAAAAAAGAAAGAAACGCGCTTTATGGGGCTGGGCATGCGGCGAATCCCATACAGGTATTTCTCCTCGGGTTTCGTATCGAGGGGGCTACGGGGGGGCCGGTGGCGTGTCCGCGAGGCCATTTCCATGTGGGCGTGCGTTAATGACTTGAATTAAACTCGTTTCGTCAAGTCGTACCACCGCCACCACCATCACCACCACCACCACCACCTCTCCTCGAAACACCGCACCGACAAAGAGAGAAACACACATTACGCACGAAATTGTTATTTCCGCGAATCGAGCAGCCGGCTCTTCCCGATTCCTCCCTCGTCTTCGTCTCGTGCCCTCGTTCTCCGTGGCTTCGATCGTGGTATTTCTTTTTCCTTTTACCCCCTTCCTCTCCCCGTTAATGTTTAAACTTGTTGATATTAAATGAATTAAGTGACGTTAAATATTTAACATTTGTCAATTAACTGATATTAAATATTTAACATTTATTAATTGATATTAAATATTTAACATTTATTAATTAAGTGATGTTAAATATTTAACATTTATTAATTAGCTGATATTAAGTATTTAACATTTTTACTGTTGTAACTTCGCGAGGAAAAAGATCGCAAAGAGACTTGGTCTAATTTTGAAGCTCGCATTTCTGTTTCTAGAGCCTTGGCCATTTTTTTGGACCTCGATTGCTAATAACTGATATTATTTAGTATTTAAATAGATTACTGTTGTAATTTTGCGAGAAAAATGATCACAAAGAGATTTGGTCTAATTTTGAAGTTCGGAACTCTGTTTCTAGAGCTTTGGCCATTTTTTTGGAGCCTCGGACCTTGATTACTAATTACTAATATTAAGTAAATTATTGTTGTAATTTTGCGAGAAAAATGATCGCAAAGAGATTTGGTCTAATTTTGAAGTTCGGAACTCTGTTTCTAGAGCTTTGGCCATTTTTTTGGAGCCTCGGACCTTGATTACTAATTACTAATATTAAGTAAATTATTGTTGTAATTTTGCGAGAAAAATGATCGCAAAGAGATTTGGTCTAATTTTGAAGTTCGGAACTCTGTTTCTAGAGCTTTGGCCATTTTTTTGGAGCCTCGGACCTTGATTACTAATTACTAATATTAAGTAAATTATTGTTGTAATTTTGCGAGAAAAATGATCGCAAAGAGATTTGGTCTAATTTTGAAGTTCGGAAATCTGTTTCTAGAGCTTTGGCCATTTTTTTGGAGCCTCGGACCTTGATTACTAATTACTAATATTAAGTAAATTATTGTTGTAATTTTGCGAGAAAAATGATCGCAAAGAGATTTGGTCTAATTTTGAAGTTCGGAAATCTGTTTCTAGAGCTTTGGCCATTTTTTTGGAGCCTCGGACCTTGATTACTAATTACTAATATTAAGTAAATTATTGTTGTAATTTTGCGAGAAAAATGATCGCAAAGAGATTTGGTCTAATTTTGAAGTTCGGAAATCTGTTTCTAGAGCTTTGGCCATTTTTTTGGAGCCTCGGACCTTGATTACTAATTACTAATATTAAGTAAATTATTGTTGTAATTTTGCGAGAAAAATGATCGCAAAGAGATTTGGTCTAATTTTGAAGTTCGGAACTCTGTTTCTAGAGCTTTGGCCATTTTTTTGGAGCCTCGGACCTTGATTACTAATTACTAATATTAAGTAAATTACTGTTGTAATTTTGCGAGAAAAAGTCTTCACTTCGAAGCTCAGAACTCTGGTTCTAGAGCCTTGGCCATTTTTTTTGAGCTTCAGAGCTCGATTACTAATTTAATATTTAAATAAATTACTAATTTTATATTTAAATAAATTACTGTTGTAATTTTGCGAGGAAAAAGATCGCAAAGAGACTTGGTCTAATTTTGAAGCTCGCACCTCTGTTTCTAGAGTCTTGGCTATTTTTTTGGACCTCGATTACTAATAACTGATATTAAATATTTAATACTTAAATTAAATAAGTTACTGTTGTAATTTTACGAGAAAAAAATCTGACAATGAGCTTCATTTCGAAACTCAAAACTCTGTTTCTAAAGTTTTGGCCATTTTTTTGGAGCTTCAAAGCTCGATTACTAATTTAATGTTTAAATAAATTACTGTTGTAATTTTGCGAGGAAAAAGATCGCAAAGAGAATTGGTCTAAGTTTGAAGCTCGGAATTCTGTTTCTAGAGCCTTGGCCATTTTTTTGGAGCTCGATTACTAATATTAACAACTAATATCAAATATTTAAATAAATTACTATTGTAATTTTTGTGAGAAAAAAAGTCGCAAAGAGACTTGGTCTAATTTTAAAGCTCGGAACTCTGTTTCTAAAGTCTTGGCCATTTTTTTGGAGCACGATTTTCACAATAAAGCTGAAAATAAGCAAAGAGCTTCAAATTTTTAATAATACGCTGTTGTGAATTTATCGAATTTCTACGAAAAACAAAAGCCAGAAACACGCAGGTCGAGTACTGTAGACCAACAGTGATTGATTATTTGTTGTGAGATATCAATTTATATTCTCTGAAATGAAATTGTAACGTGCACGTTAATTAACTCTCGGACAGTGAATAATTATATCCTCATACACACATGCTGAGTAGTCAGGACAGATCCAATACTATATTTCTCTACGTAGCTGCCAAACAAATTTCCAAATGTTGGATTTCTCTTTCATAATATTTCTACTTTTCGAGTTATCGGCTCGAAGATATTTACAAGCATTGTTGTTAGCTCGTGCAATGCTGTACAACATTAGGTTGTAAGTTTATGTTTGGTCGTAATTTCCGATAATTTAAAGCCAATAATCGAAAAATTTACGACAGGAAGGAAACATCTCCACTTTTTATACAGTTCTAATTTGATTTTACGTGCTTAAAAGAAAAAAAAAAAAGAGGAAACGTGAGGAAATCTTTTTTGAAAAGTTATCGACACGAGTATCAATCGACCGTAAATTTAGAACGTTTTGAGACTGTAGATATCTAATTTTTCGTTGCTCTTTTGTCGATTTGCTGAAATTACTCAAAAGCGTAGTTGCCTCCTTTGACGTGAAATTTTAATTTAAAAAACCAAAAATTAAAAATTGAAAAACTGAAGGGAACTAAAAGCTAAAAAGTTGAAAATTAAAAACTGAAGAAATTCAAAAACTGGAGAACGAAAAGAACTAGAAGTTAAAAACAAAAAAATGAAAAACAAAAAAACTAAGAACCAGAAATAAAAAAAAGAAAATGAAAAAACTAAGAACCAAAAATAAAAAAATAAAAAAACCAAAAACTGTCTATACCCGAACAATTACGTCACCGCCATCCGAGTAAAATACACGAAGTACACAAAGTTTCGAAAAAAAAAAAGTGAACTCTGACGCATCGGCAATCGTTGATTTGTTTCGTGCCTCGAGGTACATTTGGCCAGGTTCGAGTGAGAAAAAAGAAAGAAAAAACAAAGAGAAATATACGATCGAAGTTGGCGTGCGTCATCAAGCACGTAATAAATTACCGAAGAAATAATGCTAGCATAATTTTTCTTAGTATATCGCGGTGCACCGGAGATGACTCTTTTTTTTTTTTTTTTAGCTTGCTGAACTTATTACGAGAAATACATATTGCTTTAAATGGTTCAAGCAGTGGCGTAAACGTCTTCAGACTCGAATTTTGCGTTATATTCATGGAACGTTCGCACTGTCGTTAATTATTCTTCTCTCGGTTTCTCGTTCTAATCGTTCGTAATTGCCGATTTCTGATTACTGATTTGAATATCGTCTCATATTAACGCAAAGAAAAAAAAAGCTGTGACGTTCTCAGTTTCTATTTAAAAAATCACGAAGTAATAATAATTTGAAGTATAACCGAGATGTTCAAGATTTATGAGAATAGCTGAAGGAGTACGTCTTGATGTTCGTGGCTCTAAACTTTCAAATTTCGAGTTCAAATTTATCGTGTATATTATTGTAGTATCGTGTAGGTCATTATTTTAAATCGTTGTTACAACCTGTAGTTGCGAAGAAATGCGTGAAAAAGAACGAAAGTATGAATTTATTCTTTTTGGAAAAAAGAAAAGAGCCGCGCGAGTTGAAAAACAGAGTCGATCCGAGTCGTCGAGAAAAGCGTCGATTTGTGAAAAAGAGTCGACTGAGTTGTTAAAAAAAGAATTTATTTGCGCGTATTAGTTCACTATCTTGTTTAATCACTAGCGTTTTCATTTAATAAATATTATTTATATTTAACCTCTACGATTATTATCTATTAACGATTAACTAGCATTTTTATTTAATAAATATTATTTATATTTAACCTCTACAATTATTATCTATTAACGTTTCGAGTTCGTGTTCATTGCGTTAATTAATTATCTATCAACGACTGCTTCTTATGAAATTGTAGTTTCGATACATTTAAAATTACTATTGATTTCTGTTTCGACAGAAACTAAAATATTCGTAAATCAATTTATTTTAATTATATTTTAGTATTTATTATTTATATTTTATTATATTTTAATTATTTATAATATTTTAGTATTATATTTTAGTATTTATTATTTATATTTTAAATTATTTTAAATATTTTTTAATATATTTCATATTTTAATTTATTATATTATTTATTTATATTTTAATTATTTTAAATATTTTTTAATATATTTCATTGTATTTTAATTATTTATATTTTATTATATTTTATTATATTTTAATTATTTATTTTTTATTATATTTTATTATATTTTAATATATTTATTTTAATTATTATAATTTGAATTACAATGATCGAAGGCCAGTTGTTTCAGTGTTGAATGTCCGAATATCATCACGTGCCTAAATAAAAAATAAAAAAAAAAAAAAAATGATATTCGAACCTGCTTGACAGTAGAATGAACAGTAAAACTTCCTCCCTTCTCTCTATTTTTCAGGACTGTTGAAGTGTTATTGCGACATTTGCCAGGAAACTAATCACACGTGCGAAACCGATGGCTACTGTTTCGCCAGCACCAGCTTGGAGAACGACATGAAAACGTATGCCTGGAGGTAATGTATTATCTGCATGCGCATTTAGCCGCGACAGTAATTCCTCATTGACCAAAGTCTCTTTGATCGTCGATTCGTCGTTTTCACTCGACCAAGCCTCTCATTTCTTTCCGTACGACCGCATCTGTTTTTTCATCGTATTTGCCGGCACCGACGATTTCGAAAATCGTTGGTTTCAGCAGAAAACTTTTTTTCAGCTCGTCGATCGAAAAATCTCGACGACTGAAACTTGAATTTCTTAGCCTCTTGCGCTGAAATGACGTGCGTGCCACGCACGTCGAGAATACTTGGCCCAAAATTTCGCAATATTTTCTCAGTTTTAAGTAAAGTTGAAACATAACCCAGACAAAACAAATAATAAATTGATTACTTCTTGGTAATTTCTATTCGGTGATACATACCGATGAATCTTCAAAAAAAGAGAACGAATTGTTGTATACGATTTGGTCCACTCGTTATGGTCCGCGAACCGGTTACAAGGGCGCAAGAGGTTAAACGTTATAAATTTACGTATCGAATCGAAACATATAAATGACAATTTAAACAACTTGTGCACTTACTAAATCTGCTCGATTTTTGTACGTTACTGTATCCGCAACGGATAAGTAAAGGCAGAACAAACTCATGTTGGAGTTTAATATTAAAATTATTTAAGAATATTGTCTGCTAGTAATTTTGTATGATGTAAAACGTGACACGATTGTCACGAGTGTATTGGTTAATATCGAGACACGAGTGAAGAAAATGCACGTCGAGGTATAATTCTGTCGAAAATGATCGGGCAATCGGACGACTTGCATCATAAATGCATCACACGTGAGAAGTTATAATTTCTTTAGATACATAGATACACTTTTCAATTATCTCTGTTTCCTCAATTTTTCTCATCTGCTGAATCGAATAATTTTTTTCTTGAAAAAATTAGTAACTGGGGTTACTTATAATATTTAGACGTTTCAGTTTCTCGAGACAATTATTTAGATCATAATTTTTATGTTCGAGCTGATAATCTAAAAGATTATATATTTATATATATTAATGTTATTTTGTTAATATTATTAATATATATAATTATATTATTATTATATTATATATATATAATTTTATAATATTACTTATATATATGTATAATTATATTATTATTATATTATATATATAATTTTATAATATTACTTATATGTATAATTATATTATTATTATATTATATATATAATTTTATAATATTACTTATATGTATAATTATATTATTATTATATTATATATATAATTTTATAATATTACTTATATGTATAATTATATTATTATTATATTATATATATATAATTTTATAATGTTATTAACATATATGTATTTCGTTTATGGACGTATTGTGTTTTTAGAAAGAGATCGAATTTTATAAGTAACACCGAATGTCTTTTTATCATATTCTTAAAAAAAGAAAAAGAAAAAATCAAGTTCAACGATGGTAATAAATATTATTTCAATTGTCTAATAATTTGCAATAATAATAATAATAATAAAAAACAAATAATTATCTACGATAACGTAGTTAACTTCTGGATTGCATCTCACAACACAGTACAAAAACAATGTAACAACATGATTTCTGTCTTTCGTGCATTTCGAAACGTACGTTGATAAATTCTTCTCCTCGAAACATTCCTCTTTTCTGTTTTCCTTTTAAAATTATATTATCAAGACTCAAATTGAAGTGTCATTTTGTGCAACGTTGAAACGTCACGTGAATTGTTCAGATTGTCATTTATATGTTACAACGCAAGTCGAATTTAATAGCTCGGTTAACGTTGAATTTCCACGAGTGGTCTGATAAATCTCGCAAATTATACACAACGAGAATGAACAATAATGAAACAAATATGGAACGGCAATTGATTTCGCTGCAACAACAATGAAGAGGTGAAAAACAACATTTGTTTGACGCGATTGCGTTACATCTGAAACAGAAGCAACATCTGTCGGCGGAACAACAGCGTGCATCCTCCGGCGAAAATGATGTTTCAACTTAATTTCAGCGTTTAATTGCACGTTATTGGGGAGTAAATCACTTCTGGACAGAGCGATAAAACGATCGATCAACGATATACCAACGAAACTTCCCGTTATCCGTGTTCCTGTAAACGTAAAGGAGATGTTCGATTTTAAATTCTCTGCGTAATTTATGCCCGTCTTTAACACTAAACGTACCAATTTTGATAAAAGATCAAATGACCGACTTAAAAATTTGACTTAAAATTCTGCGTTCCTTTTCGTTTAACTTTTTTTGTTAAAAGGAAAAGAAGATATAAAATTTAATTTTTTTTTTTTGTTATCTGATCTTTCTGTATTTTATTTCGTTCATTTTCTGTATTAAATTGACAAATTGACTCGTGGAATTCTTCTCGGTATATATAGGGCGGATCAAAAGTTTCTTCCCACTCATTTTGTCTTTTTCTTTTTCAAAATATAAGAAAAAACTAACTTTATTAATTTTTAATTAAAGTTCGAATATGATTTTTTCATCATGTTTTAAAGATTCATTTCTTTCAAATACTGACCGCCAGATCGTTTGAAAATTTATGCTTTTTTTTTTTTTTTAATAGAAAGTGATCTATCCATCTTGTATAAAGTACGTTTAGTGTTAAATTACTCTTGTTTTATCGAGTATTTCTGCCGTAATGAATGTTTTTGAATCGAACTCACCTAATCCAAGTCCACAAACCTAACCTAAATCTTTCGGGATTAGAGCTGTCAGAGTAGCATACATAAGATGAAAAGTAACTGCTTGGTTGTAGTTTTAAAAAATTTCAATTTAACAGAACAAATTAGTTTAAAAAAATTCTAGCGTTCGACAATTCAAATGTGGACAAATTATTAGTTATTAGAATTCAAAGTAATCAAAAGCAAAGGTGCCGAGAGTGCCAAGAAAAAGCCTAACTTGTCAATATTCAAAAATATTGAACGCTCGAATAACGAACTCGAAAATCCCAAAATTCTCGTGCTCGACAGTTTAAATACTAAAAATTCTGGCCACGTAAATGTTCTGACTTTCGATACTCAAGAATCTCGATACTAATATTGCACATTAATAATTTATTATAAAAATTTATTATAAAAATATGTAATTAATATACCGTTCAAAAATTACCAAAAAAAAAAAAAAGAAACCAAACTTGAAAACTTTTATATCTCGTTTAAAATTCAAACGATTCAAATTTCAAATTTTCTTCATTGGTCGATCATCGAACTGTTACCGTTGTTCCAGAATTTTATTTCTCCCCCACTCGCTCGTTTTTGAAAAACGACTCGGAACTCGAACGACGGAAATTCAGCTCGTCGATGGAAAAATATCAATATTTCAATGCATCAACGACGATTCGTTTAATTAATTAATTAATGAAGATTCGCATCACTCGCTCAGACAGCTCTGATTTCTGAACCGAGTCTCTACACAGTTCGATCGCGAAAGGAAGTTCAACGGTCCCGGTCCCGGTTTTGCCGATCGATTCCCTCGTCGTAGTTTCCAGGAACGTTTAACCCGCCTTTTTTCAGTTGATCCCTCCCCCCTCCCCTCAGCCAGGGGCATGATTAACGCCTGTTTCGGCAGTTTCGACGGAAACGAATTATTGTTGTCGGCCGGTGGTCGCGTTGGTAACGCTTCAACCGGTGCCGGAAACCGAGAGAGGTTTCGTGAAAACACCCAGCACAGTATCATCACCCACGCGATATCCGTCTTCTATACTCTTCATCTGAGATCTTATTTTTTTTTTGTTTTTTTTTTTTTTTGTTTTTTCAGCTGATACCTTTGCTCTCGATTAACGATCGCCATGGGGGTAGCCACGAATTTTTAGCTTTCCAGGTGTCACGCAACTCTAGCAGACCGAGGATTACGTATAACATCCTCCCCCCCCTCTCGAAAGTTCTCATGGCACTTTTTATTTTTTCGTACCGCGTGTCGAATATACTCTGCAATCTATTTCTCGAATATTTCGATCCTATTTTGCAATTATTATCGATGCGTTTAATATTCACAATTGTGTATGTAATATCTGCTTCGTAATTATGTGTTAATACATCGTTGACGTTGTAATGTTATTAATTAGATATTAATATAACAGGGTGTGGGACCCACTTCGGCAGCTGATTGTACGCCTAAGAATAATGAAAAAAAGTCATACAAATATATGTCCTGTCCGTCTTCGTTTATGAGATATAATGAATTTCATAAACAGAGGAAACTCTAGTGAGCTAGTTTTACCAGGGATGGTACATTCAATTTTCATAATAATCATAATTGGGATGAAGAAAACCCACATGTTATTGTGCATTCAAGACATCNCCGCATTTTAGCCGAGCGGCTAGGCAATTTTTCAATCAACACTTTGCAAATAAATGGATTGGTCGTGGAGGTGCTATTGCACGGCCTGCTCGTTCTCCGGATTTCAATCCATTAGATTTTCATTTGTCGGGACATTTAAAATCTATTGTATACGCAACGTCGATTGAACATGCTGAAATACTACGGAATAGAATAGAGCAAGGCTTCCGACAAATTCGAGAAACACCAGGAATGATAGAGAGAGTAACCAGATGAATGACAAGACGCGTGCAGGCTTGTCTTCAAATGCAAGGTGGTCGTTTCGAGCATCTTTTGTAAAAGTAATTAAAACAGAAAATTCATTTTATCTTATAAACGAAGACAGATAGGACATATATATTTATATGATTTTTTTTTTTCACTATTTTTAGGCGTACAATCAGTTCCCGAAATGGGTGCCACAAGTTACGAAACACCCTGTATAATTACAATATGTTTTGATTGTGTTTTATAATTATTGTTATACATTCGTTTCACGTGATAATTATCATTCAATTGCATTTTAATTTTCGAACGTTATATCAGAATGTTCGCCCATAAACGACGAGGTTCCATGAATTCTTTATTACTCCGATTTTTATGTAGATATCGGAGATGTCCTAAGACTACTTTCGAGCGAGGATGTGTATTTACAATGGCCCTTTACAATCAAGAAAAATTTATCGACTGTCATTTCTTTTTCATTCTCGCAAGAACGAACGTTAGGAATCGTAATTGTTAATAATACAGCCGTACAATAATTATTGAACTATGGCGGACGTTTTATGAAAATTTGCATTTCTTCAACGCAAATAATAAAATCTCTTTTGAGAAACTCGCAATTTGCATTTCAATTTTAGCAAGTGTTCGGACATTTCGTAAATACGCTACGAACACGTAACTATTCGTAGATAATCTATTAAAGGCTAAATTTATTCTTCGTCTCTCGAGACGTAAATATTGGATTTATTTTCGTCTTTACTGCAAGACATCGTTAATCGGACTCCATGTTTCATCCTCGTTACAATTGGATAGATTTCAAAGGTTCTCCACGGTATATAAGAGTGGAAAAATCGTTGAATCAGTGTGGGTCTTTGACTCTGCGAACGATGAAACTTCTTTTTATCATCGATGAAGATAACTGTCCGATAACGGCGTAAAAGTTCCTGTTAACGGGATCGGATAATAGAAAATGAATGAAACAAGGCTCCGAGGTACTTTTTTCTGCGTTGGAATCGAATAAAACACGTCGACGACCCCGACATATCGATCGAGTTTTGTTTTTTCCTTTTAAATTTAAAAAATTTAATTTTAAATTTAAAGTTCTCGACACGTGTTCCCACGTGTTTTTTTTTTTTTTTTTTTTTTACATATGGTGCCGTTGTAATCGTGATACCATCGATCACAGATGATTCCACGATCAAGAATAAATCGAAGAGCAAGAACGACGAATTTTTCCATTCGAAATTCTCTCTGACAAAGATTTGTCAAATACACTTGATTATTTGACTAATTCCAGACTGGGTGGGATTGTACAACTGGTTATTCTATAAATATTCTGCAAACAAAGGTTGTTGATGCTCCTCATTCTGGAAAACTTGAAAAACTATCAAACAGATTTTCTAAGCCATATTTTCCTACTTTTCTTGAGAACAAAGTTCTAAGTGAGAAAGAAGTTTATTATGGAAGAAGCGATATTTTTAAGGTTCGCAGACATGTGAAATTTTGCAGTGAGAAAGCAAAGTAAGATGAGAGACGAATGCAAGATGAATGGCGATTATTCGATATTCGGAGGAAAACGAAAACGAAAACGACGTGACGTGACAGTGTTTAGTATTCTTTTATTTTGTCATTTTAATTTACTACCAATTTAAGTTCTTTTATTTCAATGTTTCACTAATTTATTACCAATATTCTTTTATTTTTTTTATTTAAACTTATTATACAAGTTGAAAAAGTATATTTCTGATCCTCCGTTCAAAACACTATCCTGCATATGTAGGATAGTATCAAAAGTTCCTTCCCACTTATTTTTTTTTTTTTAATAAAACAACAAAAAATTAATTTTATTAATTTTTAAGTTAAATTTAAGCTCGTGACATGTTTTTTTCATCATCAATTGTTACTTTAAATATATAATAAAAAAAATTTTAAAACACGGATTTTAGTAGGAAGTGACTTTTGGTCCTATGCTACAAAATCATTTTTAGCGACATTTTTTTTTTTTTTTGCCACCAGAAAGAAGTTAATGCACTCGACTCTTCGAGAGACAGCCTACAATCGGGAATAGCAAGAGTCTAAAAATAATTTTTAAAGACACCGTAATTCTTTCTGTTGTAAAATAATAAAGTAGCGAAACTGGCTCGTGTATTTAAAGAAAACGATCGCTTCGTAGAACCGGCACGGAGATAACCACTACTTGGAAGTTCGTTATCTAACTATTCGATATCTAACCGCGATAATTTTTCTTCCACGAAAACTTTTCGCGCAGGTGTCGAATGAAATTTTATTTATTCATCATTTCGATTTTCGATTCATCAGCGAGAATGCTCCCGTTTTCATTTTCACGCCAACAAATCAGAAAGAAAAATATCCCAATAGAACGAATCTCACCTCTCGAGGTCAAAACAAAATAATTTCGATAATGAAACGATCAGTTACACGTAAAAATATACAAAATATATAATTTTTATATATATTATATAATATATATTATATTATATTATATTATTATTATATATATTATATTTATATTATATTGTTATATATTACATTTATATAAAATATATTATATTTATAATATAATACAAAATATAAAAATATATATTTAAAAATTATTGCTTTTCGCAGGAAGCATGCTTATAAAAAGTTCGAACTCACCAGAGTACACTCGAGTTTAATTCGTGGTACGCTGAAACGTTCGAAGTTACACTGCTCACAAAAATTAGGGTATATCTCGAAATGAACATGAGACGATAAAATAAAGAAGCATTCGATGTTTTTTTTTTATTAAACAAGAAAAACTTTCTTCGACTTGTCGTTTGCTTTTCCCATGTTCTTGTTCAATAAAGAGAAATCAGATGTTTCTTTTTGTTTTTTTTATCGCTTCGTATTCATTTCGAAATATCCCCCAATTCTTGCGAGCGGTATATATCTCGATTAGATCTCGACTCGGAGGACACGCTTGGGAATAATTCGAGTGCCATCGGATATAATTAGATGCGTTTCGCGTCCAATGATCAAAGATCGTTCGGCTCTACTCGCGAGACGTTCGTTCCCATCTCTAGATACACGATACGTAACGTCGAAATTGAACGAAATCGAGCGAGACGATCCGCGATGGTTCGAGGTCGTAGACGTGCGGACGGGGTCTAAATGTTTAATGCGCCAGACGGATAATTCGGATAATTCAGCCGGAGATCGTATCGAAAATAGCGCGACCGAGATTATTTGATTGGTCGAGACGTGAAAGCGGCACGAGACAATTTCCTGCTATCGACCGATTACAAAGTGACGTGTGGCTCGTCTCGCGAATCGTGTTGAATCTTCGTTACACACACACACACACACACACACACATACTTCATCCCAATTTTGCAAACCGACTGACAGCTGACGAATTCATTTCGAACCGATCATTCGCTCGTCGGAGAGTTCCCTCGTGTTCCTCGCGACTCTTCAATTCGATCAGATCGGCGGGAAAGTGCTTTCACTTTTCGAGGTGTACTCGCGAGAAAACTTTCGTCTGTATGTAGCAGTAGTGTTTGGTTTTTGGAAAATTTTAGGTGTAGGTTTTACGAAACGTTTTGAAACGTTTACCCTGCTGACGTAACGCGATCGCGATCGTACAGTTTGAACGAAAAAATTGAGAATGCTAATTTCTGTGGAAATTAGGAAACAGTTGTAAAGTGTACGCTCTGCAACGTTCGTTGAAACAGTTGATAAGTTAGTATAGTGAGACTTGTCGATGTAGTTTAATTCTTACAGTGTCTAAGATACATTGTCTGTATTGATTTTTATTTTCTCTTTATTTTGTCTTGAATTTTGCAGAGTTGTTTTTCTCAAACTACGTCAAACTTCTACTTTCGATTCTTCGATTCAGATTTCATTTATATACTTTGTAAAAAAAAAAAAGAAAATTATAAAAATAAACTTAGAGAAACTTATGAAACACAAATACATACAAATTTAAATTCCAAAAGAACTTTTGTTATCTTTTTTTTCTTATTTTCTTTTGCGAATGTGTCCATTTTGTACGCGTGCAAAATACTCACGTTTCTTTTTAGCAGGTGTAAAAATTAAGAGTACAGAATAACAGTGATCGGTTTTGGGAATTACGATACGATTATCGACGATTATCCTGATATTCCAAAATATGTGTATTCCGGTTTGAATTTGAAAACATGCGAGTCTACGTTTCGTTGAAATACGTGCACTGTGCTACGCTATATATATATATATAGGGTGAGCCAAAAGTTTCTTCCCACCTATTTTTTTTTTTTCAATAATCATTCATCAAAATATAAGAATTGTTATATTTATTTATTATTGTAATTATAGTAATTATTATATATTTTAGTAAAAAGTAATTTTAGTAAAAATTAATTTTAGTAAAAAGTAATTTTTGGTTCTACAAATCTTCGCGCTGTATATCAGCTTTCGCGGGACACGAAGTTAGTTTCAATGCCGATTTAACTACCCGAATTTCCACAATTTCCTTTTCTTTCGACAGCCGAAACATTGGAATAACTGTTGGATTTTATCGCGTGCAAAATACCTGGCGGAAAGGGAGAAAGATGGGTGAAACCCTGGGTATGGGTGGGGAACGAACTGTTGAAACTAAACGTGTGGCATTGTGATGTTGTGAAAGGTGCTACAACCGAGACCAATGGTTCCCACCGGAAGAACCGCAGTCCTGCAACAGAAAGCCGGGTATCTATCGGTCCCAAATCTGCTGTGATAAAGAGTACTGCAACCTGAATTTATATCCGGTCTTACTATCTCCCGACTCGTCTGAATCACCCCCAGGTATTCTTTTCCGCTGTTCTCGACGCAGTGGCACCGACCTTTCCACCTAAATACGTTTTTCTTTCTTTCTTTCTCTCGTTTTGAAATTTCAATCTCTCGTGTTTCTTTCTTTGTTTTTCTTCCTTGTTGTTCCATCTTGTTTTTCTTTCTTAACCCCTTAACCGTGTTTTGTCTTAGTTTGAGAAATGTGCTCAATTACTTCCAAGCGATGACGAAAGCACAGTAAATGCGCCTGTTGTTAAGATCGAGTTAAATTAAATATGTGCATTTTCTTGGCGTTCAAAATTTTTAATTTTATTCGTATTTATACGGCAATTTACAGAGCTTGACCGTTTTATTTTTTTATTGTGAAAATTATTCCATAAGAAGGAACGATTAAAAATTCAAAATCCGTAGGAGAGAGCTTGAATTTTCATAAAAATATTTGCAAAGGATAAAGAATAAAAAAATTAAAACGATTAAAGATAAAGCTAACTTATTTTTGCACTGTATTTGCATATTCTGAAATATGCTAAAATTACAAATACATGCAATCTTTTTGCCTCAAATAAATTTTACAATAAATAGTAAAAGCGAATTCGACGAGTATACTACTCGACATTGAACAAAAAGGATTCAATCTTCTCACGACGAGTATACTCGACATTAAACATAAACGGTTAAGGGGTTAACCGCAATCATCGTGTTAGATTGATAAGAAGCAAATAGCCAGCCAATCGACGAAACGATCTTCCGTTTCGCGGCTTCGGGCGAAATATTTATGCAAACTTTGCGCCGGATTTTCCATTTTCATTTTCCACGGAATTTTGCGTTTAAACAAATTCATAAACCCGAGGTGAGGTTTTCCCCGATAATAAACGCGCGGCAGACGCTGTTGCGCGAGAGCTAATTGAATTAAAATACGATGCTGCGACACGTCCGCGGCTGTTTCTGCCGCGTGCACAGTAATCTCTCAGCCATTGATTATCACGTTTTTGAACAATGAACGGTCGCGATGATAAAAGCGTTCGAAATATTCATTAATTTGCTGTGGACACGCTGGGATTTTCAAAGGCGCGTGTTCGTGTTTTTTTTTTCTCCTGAAATTTCGAGCGTAACAGGGCGCTCCTCGGAAAAAATTCGCCATCAAGTTTGTTCATTTTCATTTTCAAGGGAAACGAAATTAATTAACCGTCTAGAATAACATAATTGATCGAACGTAATCATCTCGTAGAGCGATAGGTATTTTCTTTTTTTTTTATAGGCTGTTTTGATTTTGCGGTTCGTGTGATTTACGAAATTATTAAAAGTAGAGATTCTGACCAATTTGTTTCGTTTGTTGTGAATATTATAAATTTGTTTGTTTGTGTTATAATATTGTTGACTGTCGATTATTAATTGAATCCAAATTATCATGAAACGTAAATGACATAACATAAACAAATATCTCGATCATCGATTGTTAACTATAAATAACGTGCGAAACTAACTGATCCACTACTTGTTAAAGTACAAAGTAACATAAAACTATAAAACATTGTACAAAGTATGTTGTTTGGATAAATTATCTATTTTCAATTAAATTATTTCGATTAAATTATTACTCACTGACAACCTTCCGAAATTCTCTTTGAATTCTAGTGATAAAATTGACAATTCTAATAACGAATAATAATAGTTTGAAGTTCTCTTTAAATCGATCATCACCGGACAATAATGTTTCTAATTCTTTTTAAATAAACTAAATATTACCTAACGGCAGAATTTGTAATTCTTTTCAAACCTAACCCAAACCATTGAATAATAAGGTTTCTAATTCTTTTTGAATGAACTATCATCGACTTAGTCAATGAGTAAGAACAGAGTTTGAAATTTCCTTTAGATAAATTTTCCAATTTTTTTTGGACGAATTATTGCTCGGTAAAATCTTCTTTAAATAAACTATTCATCGAATAATAATATTTCCAATTCCATTAACTGCACTTATTATATCTATACCTATTATACCAGTTCTGACTAAACTATACTTATTATATCTATATCAGTGACAGAGTTTGAAATTTCCTTTAGATAAATTTTCCAATTCTTTTTGGACGAACTATTGCTCGGTAAAATCTTCTTTAAATAAACTGTTCATCGAATAATAATATTTCCAATTCCACTAACTACACTTATTATATCTATACCTATTATACCAGTTCTGACTAAACTATATTTATTATATCTATACCTATTATATCAGTGACAGAGTTTGAAATTTCTTTTAGATAAATTTTCTAATTCTATTTGGACGAACTATTGCTTGGTAAAATCTTCTTTAAATAAACTGTTCATCGAATAATAATATTTTCAATTCCACCAACTACATTTATTATATCTATACTTGTTATACCAGTTTTGACTAAACTATACTTATTATATCTATACCTATTATATATGTATCAGTGACAGAGTATGAAATTTCCTTTAGATAAATTTTTCAATTCTTTTTGGACGAACTATTGCTCGGTAAAATCTTCTTTAAACAAACTATTCGTCGAATAATAATATTTCCAATTCCAGTTTTAGCTAAACTATACACATTGTCAATGGCAGAGTTTGAAATTCCCTTTAAATAAATCTATCATCGAACGACAGTACATTTTAATAAACGTATAAACAATAATTCTTTTTTAATAAACTGTTGTTCAACGATTTGAAATCTTCTGATTCTCTCTGAATGAACAATTGTCCAATTCTTGTCGACATTAGCCTCAAATTTCAAGTCTCGCGCGAACACTTTCAATGGTTCACGATTGTTTGCTGTTCATGCGCTGTGCACATCTCCATCTCGCATTAGCCAACATTGGCAAATGTTGGCAAACATTTCGCGCGTCTGGCGGATACCCCGGATAAACCATAACTACACCATAACTATATAATTCCATTCTCCGAACACGTTCCACCTCGCAAGCGTATATTTGATGAAGATACACTTGGCAAACATTTCAACCTCGATGTTTGCGAATGTTTGTTAGAAATGCGCCGTTAATTGATATAGCAGTAGTATATCGAACGAAGCTTGCGTTCTACGGTATTAATTGGGAATGGAGATGTGATTAAACACGCTGGCGATAAAGTCAACAATGCGAAACAATGGAAAATAATATCGAAAAATCGTAGATAAATTTTGAATTATAAAAGCGTCGACTTGGCTATTTGTTTCACGTCAGTCTGATCTCGTTTTTTATACTCGTTTTAGTTTTTCGTTCATTTTTTTTCCTTTTTTTTTTTCCCACTAACATATCTGTTCGATGACGTGTGAGATTCTGGAATAACTGGACTGCGGATTGTTGTGCGTTTGTAGAGAATTAAAAAAAATATTTGAATTACGCGGAAATATCTAAACACGAAAGGAACGAAATATACAAAACGTGAATACAGATACCTTTAGTAATCTTTTTTTAAAATTTACAAAGTATACAAAACGTATACAGATACTTTTAAATTACTTTTAGTAATTCTATTAATTTTAATAATTTAGTAATTTTAGTAATCTTTTTTTAAAAATTTTTACAATTAAAAATTTTTATTACTATGAATTTTCATACGAGAGAAGAGTGTAAAATAAAATTAATTGCATAAAAATTTTTATAATTAAAAATTTAAAACAATCTGAGATAATTGAAATTTAAAGCAATTAATTTTATTTTTACATTCTTCTCTCGTATAAAAATTAACCATAAGATTAAAACGTCAATTAAAAATTCCAAAAAGGGATAATTTGATCTCAAATTGCTACAATCTCTCGCGCAAATGTCCCAATGATACAATGATCTTTCAATGACATTTTACACTCGAACTCGCACAGATATTTGTAGCCTACTCGTAACAACACAACCTAATATCGACTGATAATTTTCAGACGCGTGAGAGGAAACCATGTGTGTGTGTGTGTGTGTGTTGTGCCGCAAAACGTTACACTAATCCGCCGCTGTGTTCATCCCAGCCCCATCAGAAGACATGCGCACATTTGACGTGCCGCGAGTTTTATAAATCGATTCTGGGACGAAAATTGCAAAATGATTCGCGCGATGTTCGTTTAACGCGGGCGTGGTTGACAAAAATATCTCTCGAAGCGTAACCGAAGCAGAATCCCTTTGTAAATCGACGATCACTGAAACGAGAAAGAGATTGCGAACTGTCGTCCTCTCGTACCTTTCAATACTTTTCAATAAACGATCCCATCGCGAAGGGAAACGAATTTCTTCCACGCGTTATGTGCTATCGTTCGACGAGAGTTCTGCTCGTTTCACGTGGAAACGTAACGAAGCAACGACGACGAAGGCATTCATTGTTGTTCGTCGCGACGAAACGGAGTCAGACACGCCGATATTTTCCAACGAAAATGTATTTTGCGCCCTTACGACGTGCAATAAAATCAGAAATTTGAATTTCGCGCGCAGAATAAATCCTACGTCTGTGAAAAACATTCAGACACCGATGTAAATAGATTTGTCTTTTGTTACTCTGTATTTGAAGTAAATTATACAGTGCTATGAAATTATTGTTTCTGCACATTGTAAAATAAAATATTTCTGTGTAAAAAAAAATATGAATTTTTTTTTAAGTATCGCATACGTATGATGTTCAGTATAATAGAAAAACATGGATCAAGAGAGTGAATATTTTCTTTGCAAAATCGACTCGAACACTTGACATATATATCTATTATTAAAATATCCAAATTTCTAAATTTGTACACACGACGATCGATGTCTGAACCTATTGATTTAGTATGAAATTGAAATACATCGAATAAATTTTCATCAGTAAAATGGAGAAAGAGAATCATCATTTCTTATTTACCGTTGCAAGTTATTTATTAAAAACAAAAATAATCTAGTATCTAATGTCGCGCGTTGAAAGGAGCAAAAACAAAGGAGAAACAAAAAAAGTTGAAGCTTGTTTTTCGAGAGACTAGAAAATTTGGCGGAAATTCCTCGGAAGTTTAATCAACGTAAGTACCCAGGGACAAAGTAAGTTACTCTTACAACGATTCAGTTCAACGTTACTCGAAGGAAGTTTACTCCGGGCACGAGAACTTTCTGCCACGTTACATTTGCTCTTTGATACTCCAATCTACCGTTTATCAGTGCCAGCCTAATGAATATTGTTTCCAAGTACCATCACCATTCAGTTATGTCAGAAATAGCAGAGCGTGTATCGTATAAAACAGCGTGAAACCACTATTGTCGTATTCTCGACAATTTTAAGTGAAACTTGTGGCACGCGTTGAAGGAGAAAAAAAAAAAAAAGAAAAAGAAAGAAGTTTAAAACGCTTTCTACGAGCTGCTACGTCGTTAGAACGTAAGCGGAGGAAATAGTATTCGAGAGATTTAAAAATAGAGAATTCTCGAGGAGAAACGAGCAGAGCTTTCCAAACCAGTTCGATTTTTCAGTCTTCACGAAACGGAAACCGTTTTCCGTTTGAAAATTCGACGCATTCGACGAATCTTTCTCAGAGTTTAGATGATAGTCTGTCGATATTGACTGCTAGTGGTTTATTAACGCTAGAACTATCGAAACCATTAGAACGATTCATTCTGAATGAAAACAGAGGGAACAAGGTTAATTAATTGAAAAAATGAGTCATTTCTCGCAGAAATCTTGCATACTGGTAATTATACATTGCGAGTTAATTTTTATGGAGATTTTACGATACGTTCTTGCAGTCGTTGGACTTTTTTTTTTTAATGGGAATTAATTTTTTATGGAAATCTTACATACTCGTAATGGTACATTCTCAAGGTAGAATGGACTCAAGGGGACATTTTTGTTTTTCTTAATGGGCATTAATTTTTCATGGATCTTACTCGTAATGGTACATTCTTCTTAAGGGGATATTTTTGTTTTTCTTAATGGGCATTAATTTTTCATGGAGCTCTTACTCGTAATGGTACATTCTTCTTCAAAGTAGATTGGACTTAAATGGACATTCTTTTTTTTTTTTTTTTTAATAGACATTAATTTTTCATGGAGATCTTACATACTCGTAATGGTACGGTCTTAAAGTAGTTGGACTTAAATTCATGTCTCTCTCGATGAACCGTCAAAAAGCGAGATTTTCATCGAGAAAGCGAGAACATTTTTTTCTGTGACGAATTAATTGATCCTGATGCGTAGTCCCATTGATATCAAAGATATTAAACGACAAAGGTAATAATAATTTGTCGCGTTATTTTTTCGTAAGCTTGCAGCCTTTCATTGTATCATAGACATTTTCCTTGTACCTCGATTTCTCTAACACAGGTTTCATACCAAGGCTTATCAGTTTGAATTTTCTACTCTATAAAATTCACGGTTAATTAACGAAAGTCGTTTCCTTTCTTTTCTCTCATCCTCTCTCTCTCTTTCTTTTTCCCTTTTACTTTCCCAATTTTTGCGTGACGTGTTTCCACACGGCTACCGTGCACGTTTCACGCGTAATCGATTATCGATCGGGCGCCAAATCCCTTGGCGCTCGATTCAAGAGGATATATTCAATCCCATTTCAAGGACGGACTCGTGATAAAAAAAAAAAAAGAGACAATGCAGGATACGTTTCACATTTCGAAGAACACGCGGGGATCGAATGGGGGAGAAATATTTCATACGCTGGGAGAAATCAATCTCGTTTCTCAAGCTGTATTGTTTGTTTTAATATATTGAACCGGTTTAATCGATTTTTAAGCCCTCTGTATATAACCTGCCCTGGCTCGAGAGTGTCGACGTTAACTATCTCTTCCTTGTCGATATTTTAATTTTTTCGATGCGAAATATACATTTTTTTTTTTTCGTCCCAGATCTATGCTAACACACGAAAAAAAATCGCGCGAAGAAGCGTATTGAGAAAATTTTTAAGAATTCCGACAGGTTTTGTAATTTAACTGAATTCCTGATAAATCGCGGAAGAAGAATCACTTTCCATTCGTACGTGGCGGACTGAAATCGTCGTGGTATAAGAATTTCAAATATTCCAATTTTAAAAGCTATTTTATTTCCTTTAGCTTTATGATAAATTGGGTATTTATAAGAGATCTAATGTAATTTTTACGATGGTAATTGCAGAACACATAATAATTTACAAGAATTAACAATTAACTAACCTACACTGCTCTGACTTCTAGTCCGCCATATTGAAACAAGAATATTAACCTAGAAAAAGTTACAATTCCGTTCTAATCTTGCATAAATCGCATTAAACGTGATTAAAAAAATATCGTAAGTAGGGATAAATATGTGTGCTAGTCTGTAGTGTAGAACACTTTCACAAGAGTTAACAAACAAAGAATTAACTAACCTACACGACTGTGATTTCTAGTCTGCCATATTGAAAAAAAATATTAACCTAGAAAAAGTTACAATTGCGTTCTAATCTTGCATAAATCGCATTAAACGTGATTAAAAAAATATCGTAAGTAGGGATAAATAAGTGTGTAGAACACTTTCACAAGAGTAAACAAACAAAGAATTAACTAACCTACACGACTGTGATTTCTAGTCCGCCATATTGGAAAAATATGGAAAATATCGTAAGTAGGGATAAATAAGTGTGTAGAACACTTTCACAAGAGTAAACAAACAAAGAATTAACTAACCTACACGACTGTGATTTCTAGTCCGCCATATTGGAAAAAGAATATTGACCTAAAAAAGGTTATAATTGCGTTCTAATCTCGAATTAAACGTCATCAAGGAATATCGTAAATAGAGATAAATAAGTATTAAATATAAACATAGCACGAAATTTTGATTTTCGATATTTCGAGATTTCGCGCGTGTTTAGGTTATGTTTTATTCTCGCGAACGCGCTCGTTGTGGATCACCTTGAGACTTGTTCTACAACGATTCGCGATCCTCGTTCGCTTGCATATTTCGTTTGGAATTTTTTTGCCTCCTTTTTGTACCTCTCTTGCCACTTGTTTTTACCTTTTTCTCACGTTTTATGGAAAATTTGAAGATTGATCTCGTGTTGAACTGCAGGGTATGAACGACCTTGACTAACAAAACACTTCACTGCATCCACTGATAATGATCGACAACGATGATGATGATGATGATGATGATGACGACGATCGTTTGCCTACCTAACCGCCGCCGATTTTTGAAAATTTTGTTTTTACTTTTCGTTGACTGATTTTGGTGTGTTGGAGAGTTTTTCGTTTTGTCAGATTGTGCCTGCTCTAATCCAGCCAGACTTCAGCTTTGGCTCGATATACCGAGGATATTTCCTTCTGCACGAGGGATCACCTCGTCCACGTGATTGTCAGGTCGCGTTTAACGAGCGACAAATATAAATTCGAAGCTCGAGTAGAACGAGCTAAAGAGTTGGTGTACAGAATTTTTCATGATCGAGAGGTAAACGAAAGCAAAATTTTATTTATGCCTGACGCATCTTTCTTTCTTTCTTTCTTTCTTTCTTTCTTTTTTTTTTTTGGTTTAACTTTTAGATTATCTTACTTCGACCAGAAATATAGATGTGAAAGGTTAATTCTCGTTGAGACCACTGATGCGAAAGTTTTTTTCAAACGTTACGAGTGAGATTTTGTAGCAAATGTCACTGTCACTGGTAAGTGAAGGAAAATTGACGCGTTGACGGTGAATTTTCACATTTGAAATAAGAATTACGCGACTGGGTCCGAATGGGCCCTACATCCACCGGACGAGTGGATCGACTCTCTCGATCAATTTCCCTTTCGTCTTGATTGTTCTTACAAAAAGTACTCTAGTCGCGAGAGAAACGACGAGATTTCAGGGAACGACGATCTGCTACGACTGGCTACCCCCACTGTCAGGTATCGCAAACGAGTGTTAAGTTGCACGGTTTTGTTGAACAGTTTTATTTCCCCTCCTCCCCTTTTGCGATTTCTTTAACAAGTCCACCACCGTTTACACTGTTTACCTCCTTTCCGTTTTTGAATCTCTTGGTTTTTCTTTCTCTCTCTCTCTCTCTTTGTCTCTCGCTAGCCTCCCACCTCTCCCCTCGCCGACCCTGTTTCTTTTTCAGCGTTTGTTGAAGTTTGTTTAGCGAGTCGATTGTTTAGCGCCAGGATCCAGCTGTTTTAACCTGTGGTGCGGAATAATCAGCGAGCGTACGCCTCGGTGGCATCGTGTGTGCCCTTCTCGCGAGACGAACAATTCCGTGGTATCGTCGCCAGGTGCACGTACTTACGAGCGAAGAATTTTTTGTTTGTTTGCTCGTCGGTATACGACACACGATTCGTTGTGTGCTCGAGGATTCGCGAATATACCACGGAACGACCGACTGCGAACGATACGAGCGTAATTAAGGTAGAACGACGAAGATTTACGATACAGTCGTACCATTTTGTTGCACTTTTAATTCTCTTTTATTCCTTTTTCTTTTGCCCCTCGAGAAACGCCGGAAATAAGTATTTTCAATATTCTAAATAAATATTTGAAATATTTCTAAATATAATTTAATGTAAATATAATTATAATTGCAACATAACTATATTATAATTATAATTAAATGTAACGTAATTAATATAATATTCTAAAAGAATATAAAAGTTGAAATTAAATATTTTAAATAAATATTCGAAATATTCCTAAATATAACTTAATGTAAATGTAATTATAATTGCAATATAATATAATTATATTATATTATAATTATAATTAAATGTAATTAATATAATTAAAATTGAAATTAAATATTCTAAATATTCCCAAATATAATTTAATGTGATTATATTTGTATTTAATGTAAATATAATTATAATTGCAATATAATATAATTGAATATTCTGAGATATATATATATATATATATATATAACAAATATTCTAATTTATAATATTCTAAATATTCTTAAATATAATGTTAAAGAAAATGGATATATCGAAACAAAAAGTATGGCTGCCACGCTACGTGTATATTTTTGTTTGCTCGTGATAAGAATAACTGGTTGAAAATGGTTCTGTCACGACCAAAATGGCTCACACGATTAAATATACACATGTTCGAACAATAAATTGTATTATTTGGCAAGAGTATACCGAGATACCAATCATATCTGTGTTCACGATTGTGTATCTGCTTTTGATAAGTGTCTCGTGATTTTCAACGGTCGTTCTTTATGTACTTTACCCTAACGGATGAGTCGAAAGAGAAAGAGAAACACTAACAATAAGCAAAAGTGACAGAAATGGCAAAACGTATGTATCTTTTTGCTCGACTTTCGTCGTTCTACCTTCTCGTCGAGTACAAATTCTCGCGAGATTCTCTCTCGAAGGTAACACGTATCCGCGCGTATATCCGCCTTGATGGTCGGCCTTGATATTTACTCACGGTGTAACCTCGAGCGGTTAGCCCAGCCGCGATCCAAAAGGCACGATCCACACCCCCACAATCACGACGACGACGACGACGACAACGACGACGTTACACGTTGTGGTTTGTCTATATATTTTTTTTCTCCACCTTTTCTCTGGTTTTCGTTTTCTTCTCTTTCTTTTTTTTTCTTTTTTTTTTTTTCTAAATTACTCTGAAAATTCTGAAACTGGTGCAAACTCGGCTTTGAAGGTGCGTGCATAAACAGCTGTCGTCGTCGCAGCCCGAGCCGCTCATCTTCTGCATGACGAGCGACTCGCGAAACACGACCTTTGTCATCGAGTGCTGCAAAGAGGATTTTTGCAATCGGGATCTGAAACCTCAGCTGCACCCTCGCAACAAAGGTACAGTCAAAACGACCTTCGAAGTAGCGAAAACTCTGCAGGTGGCTCTCACAGGCTTTTGCTGCAGCTCACTTTCTTTCCTCTCTCTCTCTCTTTCTAAATCTCATTCTACTCCTTTTTCTCTCTCTTTTTTTACTCACTTTTGCTCTCCCGTCGTCGTAGCTACGATTTTTTTCTCACAATCGTTTTCTTCTCGCATTTCTTTCCCTTTTCTTTTTTCCTTTCCTCTCTCGCTGTCTGCTAATCTCGTCACTGGTAGATCTGCAGACACTGATTCTTGTTGGAATCAAGATTATTGTACATATGTAAATAATAGATGTACATATATTTACGTAGGTATACATCATCGTGCAAAAATCTTAGGCCATCTATGAATCATAAACATATTTCAAGTCTGATGCTGTTTCCTAAGAAACGTTTAATCCGAGAGTTGTTGGCGAAAATAATAATAATGGTAGGAAATTAATATTTCAAACAATTCACAATCTTATTTCCAGCGACTTATTTCAAATCGTTCTACATATACACATATACATATATATATATATATATATATATATATATAAAATTTACACATTCGCGAATATGAGAAATCTCGGACCCGTTGTTACTCGTTTAACGGAAACGTGGAAACGATTGTTGCGTGAAAATGGGGAAAAATGCACATTTCCTACGTGTGTGAATCATTTCTGCGAATGGTCCAAGAGTTCTGCACGTTGTTGTACAACAATATAATAACGATAATAATGGTAACGTCGGAGAGCATCTTGTTAATTTCAAGTACCAATTAAATTTTCATGCTGTCGACTTGTTCCGCGTTCTCTCTCTCTTGTTTTTCTCCCTCTCTCCATCGATCGCTTTTCTTTAATACGATTACTTTATCATTTGCCATTCAATCCGACTGCAATTATCCATCGCTCGGCGAACTCTGGTGTCGCATCGTAGCTCGTGCCTAGCCGATCTCTCTCTTTCACTCTCTTTCAGTCGTCGCTGATATTATATATATATATATATTGTTACACACGTGTGCAGCCGGCAGCAGCAAGTAGCAGCATGAACAAGAATGATCATGTTAACGATGTAGCCGTCGTATGTTATTTCTATTTTTGTACCCACAGCACGAAAATATTTCAACACTTGCCGCAAAAAGAAACAAGCGCTTGTCGCACGGAATATTTTGAAATATTTTTTTTTTTCAACATAATATTACAAATTTATACAATTTTACAAAACTTTTATTCGAACAGGACAAGACTTCCACTCCGGAACTTATCGATATAGAAATATTGCAATATTGTAATATTTTTTTTATTTGCAGTAATTAATATTTTAATATTAAGATGATACAATTCTCTATAATTTCTTAAAGTGTGACAATTTTGCAAACGGTATGGGAAACGATAGTCTTTCGTGTGTTTTACTCTGGTAAAAGTAAAATTGTTCTCTTCGTTGGTTTTTCTGTTTGAAAGACAGAAGAGATTATCTATGCATTTATGTATTTGTATTAAACATATAAATCTGTATCGAGATGCAAACGATTGTTGCTGACAACAGCAGTCGGGTCGTCGATTTTAATGAAGTTTGGTCTATCGATTCTAAAGCAAATGTAATTTAACTATGTCCAAGCATTTGCGTCAAAGATATTTAATATTTCATTCTACTATCCCTTCTATAGTGAATTCATACCCGGATGTTTCAGGGTTCTTCAAATCCCTCGCAGGGAAGAAATATTTTTGTATTATCTCTACTTTTGTTTTCTTTTTTTTGGTTTTCTTCTTCTTTTATATAGAATACTGTGTTTTACATTTTTATAGTATCCCTAATTATTAATTTATTTAGATTATCAGAGAATTTCGATATACAAAATACAACGTCGAACATAACAATTTTTTATTAGCTAATATTTTGACGACCCAACTGCTCCTTGTGAGAAGTCACATAGAGTTTTACAGTGAATTTTTATTGTCACCTCGAGCGTGACATACGAGTTTTATAGCAAATTTTTTTTTATAGTGGACTTTTGTACGAGTTCAAAGAGCCTATATTTGTATTCTTTGGAAAAAAATTTCCACAGTTGAGAAATATTAATTACTGCTATAATAAAAGAGCGACATAAATGACAAAACAATAAAAGAAATAAACGTATAAGTAGTGAGGATTAATAAGTTTCAATATTCAGCGGGATCGTCTTATTTATGCTACGTATTAACATTTTACTAAACATATAAATGTAATTTGCAACGAATGTCTTGTATACATTCGATTGACATACATTTCAAATTTTACCAATTCAGATCTCGCAGTTTTATCGATATCTCAAAATTTTTCCGTGCAACACACGTTAGAAGATTTTCACATGTGATGAAATATTTTGATGAATCGTCCTCCTTTCCTTAAATTCTCCTTTATTTAAATATTTTTATCTCTATGCAAAATTGTGCCTTGAACTTGATTATGTATCACACACATTCATCAACTTGCTGGCAGATACTCTGGCTAATTTTTTTCTCCCCCTGTTCCACTCAATTTAATTGCAATACGATTATGTCGAGATACACGTACGATCACTGACGAAAATATTTTAGACGTTAAGGTCTGCTTAAACGTTCACGCTTGATGTTTTGGTGTCTTATTATTTTTATATATATCTAATGTACGTTCATTTAGTTTAAGTTTTCTTTTGTAGCTGGTATTTTAATCTTTTACGTCCTGACATTTTTAAGATCCTATTTTAAACTGAGTATGTATGTTTAAAATCTTTTTTCTTTTTTTTTTTTTTTTTTGAGAACTAAGAATATTACATTTTCATTTAACCGAATCAATCGTAGTTTAATCAATCAATTAAATCACAATTTCCATAATGAAACAATATTTAAAAAGGCAGCATTTCCTTTTGAAATCCAAACATACATAAGTTTCTAACTTGTGAGCAGGGACTAGAATTTTAAAATCAAAAATATAAAAATCCAGGACATAAAGGATTTATAGATTATCGATGATACACGTCTAAAAATTAAAAGAGTAAGTATTCATTATATTTTTATTACTACATCTCAGTGTTTTATGTGATATCAAATCCGATTGCAAGCAGCGTGCGCAATGATTAATCCTTTCACAATAAAACGAGAGCGGATGCAGAGAGCACGACTTAAAAAAAAGAAACAAAAAAAGAAAAAAAAGATATTTACGTTTTATCGTGGAAACCTGAAACATTTTGCCTGAACGTATGTCGTAACGAATACGTAACGAATTAATCACGTTACGCGCAACGAAATTAAAAACACGACGAGATTCACGACGGCGCGTTCGATAGCTCGCAACTTTTTCTCTCTCGCGTCACATTGTGAAAGGAATAAATCACCGCCGATTTTTCATTTTTCTCTTCTTCTTCTTTTGACGCCGAAATATTTTTATGACGGAACATTTATATGTCTTTTTAGTTTAGAAAGAAATAAAAAAAAAGGAAGAGCTCGCTGCTCGTATTTTGTATCGTTTGAACAAATCAAGTATTATTCACACGCGTAATTTATCGCGGTGCATTTGATTGAATTTGACTGAAGTCCAAAAATATATTCAGAACACAAAACGTTGCGTATACAAGCGTGCCTTATTCGTCGAATATTTTCGTTCGTATTCGTATTTGTGCATAAATTTTTCGTAACTTTTTTTTTTTATTATCATTTTTTTATTATCTGCTCTCAAGGCAAGGGTTACAGAAGAAACTTTCGTAAGTTTAATTTGAAATTAGAAATGAACGAGAAGTAAATTCTAGAGAGTCTAGAAACCTAATTAAGTTAAATTGAGATAACAGAGTCCGATACGTTTGGGCGCAAATTGTTTCTGAAATTTGCATTTCAAGTCTCTGTCATTCTCTGACTTTTTCAAGTAAAAATTGAACCAGCTGTCCCAGATATTTCGTGCATCTTTCACAAATTTCGAACCTTCAGTCAGGCCCCCCTTTTCAGTCCTTCTTTTTTTTTCATTTCTCGTTCATTCCAATACGTGTTCCGTATATTTTTATTGCAGCACAGCCGGTTGGAGAATACAATAGTATACGTTTTTTTAATAGCAATTATGTCGACACGTTACTACGAGTTGAAAAAAAAAAAAAAATGTATAACCGAAGAGCACGAAGATGAAAAGAAATTGTCCTGTATCGCGGATATGGTAATAGTCTTTAATTCGATGGAAATTTTTTTTTTTCCCTTTAATCGATCTAACGAACGATAGCACGATTCAGAAAGGAAACAGTGTGAAATTGTTTGCCACCTACGGAGGTTTTTAGTTACTTCAAGGTACTCTTCTCCTGTATATTCTCGCTGACAAGTGCTCGGAGGGAGGGACCGGAAGTCCTCCCGAGTGAACTTGGAAAGCACCGGTAGCATGTTGCCACGTATACCTCTCTCTGCACTCTCTAACGAAAGTAGACGTTGTAGCGATACTGGTAAACAAGTTCCTTTCAAAAAAGGAACGTCTTTTGTAAATATTTCTTTTCAGTTTCTTTCACGGAAAAAAAAAAATGGAGACACAGAGACTTGGCTCGGCCGGCCTTTGTCGACTTTCCTTCAATTTCGTCCTTCTACGCGCGTTCGATGTATCCTTTGTAGTCGTAGATGATAACTTTAGAGCTCGAAGAGTCGGTGCGAGACAAAACGCGTACGTTGTTATATCGTCAAGAGAATTTTTCAAAGTTGCATCATTGCACAGACTTATATAGATGTTGTGAACAGTAAAATTTAATATATAGGCTCAGTTTAGTATTTGTCAAATTAATATTTTTCACATTTGACATTTTCATACCGAATCGAGAGAGTGGAAAAGGTTCATAAAAGGAGTGGATTATAAAAGTGCTACGGAAAGCACAAATTTGTTTAGGAAAGCAATTTTTTTTTCCAACTACCAACACAGTGGTTCGAAATATTTTAAAAGACAAAGCCTGCAAAGTGAAATTTTGCAAAAATCAGCCCTTTCGAATTGTGTCAAAAAATCTCTTACAATCAGTGTAATTTGAACGCTGTTAAATTACAAAAAAACTATTGTTTCGATTAACTTGATTAATTTATCATTCGCGCCAAAAAATAAAAAACAAAAAATTGGCCCTCGAATTGTCCCGCGTTTGTAAGTGCTTTTCTTTTTCTCTTCTCGAGAACGAGAACAACTGACGAAGTAAAAATCTTGCACCCGCGCTTCGTTTTTCTTTTCATCCCTTCTATCGTTAATGGCTGTTGTTATTCTCATCTCTGCACGCTCTTTCAATTTAATCTCTCTCCCCATGGCTTTTGTCGCCGCCCGGAATTGTCTGTTTCTGCGGGACAACACGCGCGAACGCATACGAAAAGTAATCGACTCCTTGCAGAACGAATTAATTCTCCGTTTTTTTTTTTATTTTTTTTTTTTATTTCCCTACAACGCGACTTCTACAACGGAGAACTGATCTTAACTATTTGTTCGTTCGCAGCTTGTTCGCGTAACTCTGCAACTCTGTACATATAATACATACATGTACATATGTATGCATAATTGCGTAACTTGTATATTTATGTGCGTGTATAGTCTCCTCGGGGATTAAAGAGAGAACTTTTTATTTTCCGCTGTTACGTGACGTTCGTTGAACATTTACGAACGTTTTTTTTTCTCTTTGAGAATATTTCGAGTTGAAATGGTACCTCGTTGCGCGAGTCTCGTCATCGAACATTGAGATAATCTCGTAACGCGAGTTTCAAGTTCTGAAGGATCAGAGTCTTTGCTATTCGTGGAATCGATCATCACGGTGATACCAACAATCGATTCCTTCTATTTTTAACCATCGATGGCAAAAACTTTACTCGTGCAAGTAATGTCGTTCATAAATCATCGCGCAGTAATGATTCAGTTCATAATTGTATCAAATTTGCATCACGTTGGACAGTGAGACTTTGACATTTATTGTACATTACGTACTTTGAACATTTTATACATTTTTGCCTATCATCCGTATGTACGTTTTATGCGCTTTTACACGTGGAAATTCTCCATTTTGAAAAGCTATTTCGCGCTGCATAATAATTTTTTTTCTCTCTTATTATCAAGCGTGTATACGTTTTTTTTTAATTAAATGTTTCGTAACTTTCATCTTACAATCATCCCTTTGTTGATTTCTTTTAATACGATTGTGACACGTTTCGTTACAGCGTGAGTTCTAAAATATCTTGCACACACGATGTAAAAAAGTCTTTAAGTAAAACTTTCACGAGCCAGCATACGCGTGTAGCGAACTCTAATTTCGTTGAATCTCTTCCGCGGTAGATCGCAGTGCTTCTTGGCGAACATTTTACACAAAAGCGCGGGGGAAAAAAGAAATTGCCGACGCGGTAACGCGTTCGTGAATGCTCGGAGATAACGACGTTATAATGTGACCTCTTACCGACGAAATTACCGAGCCAAAAGAAAAGAAAAGAAAAGGAAAAAGAGGAAATAAAGCAAGAACCATGTGAATTATTGCCCGATTGCAAGTTATTAATGATTAATTCCCAAACTTATCTCGGCTGCCTGTTACTCGGTCGCTGGTGTGTGCCTTCGCGAATTTATAACTCTTGTAATAAGAGTGATTTATCACTGGGCCAACGGAAAGACCGATAAACGAAAGGAAGTCGAAGTAAGAGAAGAGAGGAAAAAAAAAAAACAAAAAAAGCAGCTGCGGCTTTCGTTTGCAATTTATTTAGAACGTTCTTGCCGCGTAGGATGACGTTTGATTCTCGACGAGTGGCATCACGGAAACAGAAATGGCTGCAGTAATTCCAAAAAACAAATCACAAAGTATAATGTTACAATTATTATAGTATAGCATTAAAATTGTAAGGTATGCTCAAAAAAATTCAAGATTCCGGATTAACAATAAAATTCAGAGTCAAATTAAGTACTGTGAAACCGAAATTTTATGCAATATTTGCAAATATTAAAATGATTACAGTATAGTATAGCATTAAAATTATAAAGTATACTGAAAAAAATTCAAAATTCCGAATTCTAGATTAACAATTAAAATTCAAAGCCAAATTAAGCACTGTGAAACCGAAATTATTACAATTTTTTCAAAATTAAAATTATTACAGTATAGTATAATACAAGCATTAAAATTATAAAGTATACTGAAAAAAATTCAAGATTCTGAAATGTAGATTAAAAACAAAATTCAAAGCTAAATTAAGCACTGTAAAACCGAAATTATTACAATTTTTGCAAAATTAAAATTATTACCGTATAATATAGTACAGTAGAGTACAGTATAATCTAGCATTAAAATCATAAAGTATACTGAAAAAAATTCAAGATTCTGAATTCTAGATTAACAACAAAATTCAAAGCCAAATTAAGCACTGTGAAACCGAAATTATTGCAATTTTTGCAAAATTAAAATTATAAAGTATGAAAAAAATTCAAGATTCTGAATTCTAGATTAACAACAAAATTCAAAGCCAAATTAAGCACTGTGAAACCGAAATTATTACAATTTTTTCAAAATTAAAATTATTACAGTATAGTATAATACAAGCATTAAAATTATAAAGTATACTGAAAAAAATTCAAGATTCTGAAATGTAGATTAAAAACAAAATTTAAAGCCAAATTAAGCACTGTGAAACCGAAATTATTGCAATTTTTGCAAAATTAAAATTATTACCGTATAATATAGTACAGTAGAGTACAGTATAATCTAGCATTAAAATCATAAAGTATACTGAAAAAAATTCAAGATTCTGAATTCTAGATTAACAACAAAATTCAAAGCCAAATTAAGCACTGTGAAACCGAAATTATTGCAATTTTTGCAAAATTAAAATTATAAAGTATGAAAAAAATTCAAGATTCTGAATTCTAGATTAACAACAAAATTCAAAGCCAAATTAAGCGCTGTGAAACGGAAATTTTTCCAAAAATTCCCAATGTTCGATGACGCTTCGAATCAGAACGATCGAGTAGTCGTTCAACGAGGCACTATTGCGGAAATTCTCGCGCTCGTTGATTCTACACAGGTACCAGAGATCGAATAAAGTGCAAAAATTCGCAAGAATCACGACCATGAGTCGCGATGACAGAAAGAGACAAAAAGGTAAAAAAAAAAAAAAAAAAAAAAAAAAAAAATTGAAGGAGCATGGTAGTAGAAAATCGCAGAGAGCCGAGCTCGTTCGAGGAAAGGAGACCGGGCTTTTCTCCCCGGTGTCGGCACGGTGAATAATTCTGGTGCGGAAGTGATGTAAATTGTTCTCAGGTGTTACGATAAGGTGCACTTCTTCCCGGCGCCCGAGTACTCGGTATGGTGCGAAGCGAATAGCACGCTGTACAGTCCAGGTGGCGTGGAATACGTGGTCGACTGCTGCGACCATTTCGACTTCTGCAATCGCAACCTAACGCCCTCTTTTCCTCCGAGAGGTGGGCCATACTCCCGATTACCTCTGACGAGGTACAACTTTCTCGCGACGTCTGCTTCCTTTCAAGGTCGATGCCGCGAAAACTCGCGACGTTTCTACGAAATTTGTTTCCCCGCGCTTGTCGAGTCTTTCATCGACAAAATCTTTCTTTCTTTCTTTCTTTCTTTCTTTCTTTCTTTCAGTCGAAGTTGAAAGTTACATCTGTCAGCTTCTGTAATTTGCAGATTGTAATTTATCATCTGGAGATTCTACGCGCGGCGGTTTATAATAATTTTTGACGTTTCGTTTGAGAAATTCTCGCCTCTCTGCTGGTTTCTGTAGGTTGACTATTTTCTAAACACGCGAAATTGTCATTTTTCTCCTTCTACTTACATTAGATTTCATTCTACGGAATCGAACTACTTGTATTTTGAGCGGCTACGAAAATAAAATACACGTAGTACAAAAATGTGTGACACACGCACAACTACTTTGATTGATAGTTTGTTAAATATTATGCACTCGCGAGCAGCTGGTTCGTCAATTAAAATTGACCGTCAATAAACTCCAAAGGGAAATGATTGAAACGTGGGTTTTGAATGTTCGTTTCATTTTGTATTTCCGCGTAGGTGTGTAGCGAGTCGTGTTTCGATATCCAATATTCAATTCATTTGATCTCGATGAAAGAATTTTTCACGAGGTTGAAGGCACGAGCTGGAGTTTGTTGTTCTTTCTCTCAAATAAAAGCCACGGTAATTGGCCCTTTGAAATATATATATATTTCTTTCTCTCTCTCTCTCTCTCTCTCTCTCTCTCTGGTAGAAATTGTACGTTCTTCGTTCGGACGAAACCGGAGAAAAGAAAGCAAAAGGGAATACAGAGAGTAACGAGACGAGACTTTACGTTCGGTGGAATTCTGCTCGATTTTATACTGAATCATCTAAAATTTCGATTTACGTTTCTCGTATCTTAACCTCTTGCGCTGGAAATTTTTTGTTCCAAAATTGCAATATTCTCTCAGTAAACCGAAATAGGCGAAGCAAAGAATAAATTTATTACTTCTCAATAATTTCTATCCAGCGATGTCGTATCGACGAGTTCAAAAAGAAAGCGACGAATTATTGTGTAATTCTTGGTTTGGTCACTCGTTACGGTCCGCAATCAGTTGCCAGCGCAAAAGGTTAAAATCCGCGACGTGTCCTTTGCAATTTTGTAACTAAATTGCAGCACAGTTCAACTCGTTGCAATACTGTTCGTTTCGTTGATCGAACGAATCGAACTTTATATTTTATTTTACAGATGTATATTTGAACGAATCGGTTTGATAAAAAGTCGAGTTTTAAGCTAACGGAAGTGTCAATGCGCGTGTAAATTATTAATTGCAAAAAATTATAACGAAGAACGCGTTAAATTAGTTGAGAATATTGTTTGCCGATGACATAACACGCAGATGAACGTTCTCAGCCGAATATCCCTGTTTGCTGAATAATTCACAAGATTTCAAAGTGTCAAGTGCTAAGCGAGAGCTTCCGACGGAAGAAAAATGAGTTAACCTTTCGTTTTTAACTTTGCCTGTCAAGTTTACTCGTCGAACACTGGAAATTTTATTGAACAAAAAAAAAAAAAAAAAAGAGTTATGATAACACGTTTCTTCGCTAACGAATGAGTTTAATTTCTCAGCTTCCTAGCGTGCAAGAATATTTGAAATACACTAACGAACGAGATGTTAAAGAAAGTACACGACTTTCTCACACCTTTGCGATTTCGTTTTCCGATAGTTTCGAATTTTCGAACGTGTGTTTTCTCCTCTTTTTCGAATACGGTTGACCGTAACTTGTTTTTGAAATAGCCAAGTTAATAAAATCGGGAACGGAAACCAGCAGCGAACGACGCGGTGAACGAAGGACCGAACTGATGCATATTGATCGACTTTTAAAAGCGATTGTCATACACTTGTCTCTGCCTTGTGTCTTTATATATACAGGCTGTCCCATTTGAAACGTCTCACATAATCAATTTTCGAGAAAGTATCCTCGCTTACGCGATACGATAATCATTTTCGAGAAGAACAAAGTCGTGATGGTCAAAGCTTTGAAACAAATGGATTGTTGTGACGAATAATATAATTCTTTTTTACAAATTTATGTTTGTTTAAATTGTCAACAATTTTTCACTGTCATTGATAGAATTATCGCTGCATCATACGTTGTCATTTCAAAATTATTTCAAAAGTTACCAAGAAATTATTGTCTTACCCTCTTCGTATTCGAAATGGTGACTTGAGTTTCGTGTACTGATTTACCTTATCTTCAAAGGATAGTTGCACCCTTTCCAATGTTTCAGAGCGGAGCTGGCTATAGCGCTATCCCCTCCACTGCATCCATTTCCCCCACTTGGTAAAGAAATCAACAGATTGAAAGAGTGGGGCTCATGCACGGCAGTGGAGGGGGTAACGCTAGCAATTAGAAAAGTAGGGAGAGCCTACGGACCGCCAGTTACCCCTCTTCAAAACAAAATAAGTTCTACTCGAAACATCTTTCTCTATAACTTTAATACTTTAGGCTTAGAAGATAATAACTGCGTGAGACGTTTCAAATGTCGACCAAATAAAATATTATTCATTAATATTGTTTTAAAAATCGATCGAAACAAAATACTGTTTCAAAATCTTCGCAAAAGAAAAAAAAAAAAAAAAAAAAATGCTTCGAACCGTAGTGCTTCTCACACTCTTTCACTGAACTACAACAACAACATACAATGTTCTGATGTCTCGACTGTACAAGAAAGAAATTGTCGCGGATCGGCGACCTTGGAAAGACGCACGCGACAATAAAACGAAGAGCAAAATTAAAAAGCCATTTGCCAAAACGGATGGATTAAAGGAACGGATGGATGGACGAATTTTCGTTGGGCTTTCTCGATCATCGATAATCTCGATTTGCTTTTTGTGAATTGTCTGCGCGATCATCTTTGTCACATATACACGTACACACGCGTCCACTCACTGTACATGTGTCCTTTTGTACACGTTGTCGTCTTTGTTCGAAGCGCGTCCCCGCTTCATTATCGGACTGACGCGATGCAGCGCGACCGCGAAGCACCGTGATTTCTCTCTCTCTCTCTCTCTCTCTCTCTCTCTCTCTCTCTCTCTCGTCTCGCAATCAAAGAGCACACTGCTCGAAGCCCGAAGCTTGAAATTCAATATTTTGCACCGCTATTGTAAGCAGGCCGCTGCGTTCCATTGCATAACTCGATGATACGTTCTGTTTACATTAATCTAAGCGATAGCTCATTATATCCGTTTTCCTATCGCGCGACTTATCTGTGCGTGTCATTCTTTTAATCCATCGATGCGAGATCTCGCGGTGTCGAACGTTCAGCGCGAGATACACTAGTGGACAGAGTTATGACACTGAGAAATTGCTGGTACAAAGGTTTTTCGTTATATTCGTCGCAAACAATGCACTATGTGCAAATCAAAGTTTTGAATATTTGAACGAATGTTTAATTGAAACGAAAATGATAAAATTTCACTTGGACACAGAGAGTAATTGTGTCGAGTTTTTTCATTTGTCTATATTGCGTTACAAATTCTTCGACAAAATGAGTTTGTTAACTTGTGTAATTTAATGTTGAAAATTAACGATTAAATTTCAAAATTAATTTAACTTTGAAAATTAACGAAAGAAGTACACAATTTGACGAATCACCAAGTGAGCAAGAAGAAAAATAGAAATTTTGCAGTTGAAGGCAGAGAGTGCGAATTCAAAACGAATTTCACTCAAAGTGAAAAGAAGTCGGTGCGTTGTTTTTTTTTTTAGATAAATCCAAAAAGTAGAGAGAGATGAGGATGAGGTTAAGACAACGTAGGATAAGAGAGACTGATTGACTTTGGGGAGAAAAAAAAAAAATATAAAATTTTCAAAGAAAAATCGCGACGTGTTTTTTTACTAACTGTCTGTTGTTGATGTTGGTAATGTAATAACCGAATGACCGAGTTAAAAAATTGCTCTTGCACAACCAAGAAATTATTTAATCTGAACTTCGACCAATGTAAATATAGAACGATAAATGCGTAAATGTACTGATATGGTATTTAAAATAGGTGGTATATCACCGTTCGGTTTAATTTCAGCGCTGATTCGTGACTGCCAGATGTCAGCTCTTCATTTATACTTTCCATTTAGTGTTCTTCGTCCAAATAATGAATTCTTATACGTGAAATCTACGATTAGATTAGACTAGACTAGAACGTCAAAGAATTTATGGTATAAATTAATATCATCCATTAATTAATATTCGGTTGATTTGCTTGATTCATGAATTGAAATGCTAGTAGGAAACACTAGAACTATCGAAATTTACGAATTTATAATTTTTGTTAGAAATTTTGTCGATACAAAACGGTAGAGTTTTAAATATTGTATTATAAAAATGTTTCTGTTGTATCTTTTTTTTTTTTACTTTACTAATGTCTCAGATGGAAATTTTATATTAATATTGATTACCTTTGAGTTAGTAGAGAGAAAACATAGTAAAATTCTTAGAAAATTTTCAAATTTTCACTATATTGCTCGTAACTTCAATTTTTATTTTTCTACTAAGGTCTTATGCGATAGAGTTCATCACTGTTCGTTCCAAGGCGTGTTTAACAAGTCAAAAATTAAAGCTCAGTCGAATTATCATTTTCAACGTGACATGATTAAATCATATCGTGTAACATCCGAAGTTCTTTCGAAATTATTACATTACAATTGAAATCTGTCTCGTGTACTAATAATTGAAATAAGAATCCACGGCTAATATCGAAATCTTTGCAAACAGCAACTATGAAAAAACGATTACGTAATCTTTCAGTAATTTTTATTGAAGACGAATAAATGTGTAAGTCACTGACATGTCAAGAAAGTTCTGAAGAATTGAAAAAAGAACGTAACATCGTAGATCGATTTTTATATCATTCACCAATTACGACGCGATCGAGTCGAGATTATCAATTATCGTTCGATAGTGAATGGTGTTCGAGCTCAGGCCACATGTTACGCAAACATGTTTTGTCACTGAAGATGATTATTAATATCGTAAATTAATATCGCGTATCGCGCGGATGATAGAGTCGAAATCGATTCTCGCACGTACTCCAACAACTTGAGATACTTGAGATAATGTCTGATGATCTAAACGTTTTAGATTTAGATTAGCCGCGAGTTTACTTGTTTCTTGTATAATACCAAAACCGCAGAAATAAATGGAAAAGAAATTTTTCATCAGAAAGATAGGCCGACAAATTAAATTTAACTAGCGACAAATTTTATAAAAATGATCAGAAAGGTAGACGGAAAAATTGAATTTAGCGACAAATTCAAAATTAACGAACATAGAAAAATAGAAATAGGCTAAATTTTATAAAAATGATCAGAGAGACTGACAAATTAAATTTAACTAGCGACAAATTTCAACTAACGAATGAGACAGAAAAATAGTATAAATTTATAAAAATGATCAGAAAGATAGACGAAAAAAATTGAATTTAGCGACAAATTCAAAATTAACGAACGACATAGAAAAATAGAGTAAATTTTGTAAAAATGATCAGAAAGTTAGACTGACAAATTAAAATTAACTAGCGACAAACTCGAACTAACGAATGAGACAGAAAAATAGTATAAATTTTATAAAAATGGTCGGAAAGATAGACGAAAAAAATTGAATTTAGCGACAAATTCAAAATTAACGAACGACATAGAAAAATAGGCTAAATGTTGTAAAAATGATCAGAAAGTTAGACTGACAAATTAAAATTAACTAGCGACAAACTGGAACTAACGAATGAGACAGAAAAAATACACCAAATTTGATAAAAGTAATCAGAAAGATAAACTGACAAATTAAATTTAACTAGCGACAAAATCGAACTAACGAATGAGACAGAAATTTCATAGAAATGATCAGAAAGACAAACTGACAAATGAAATTTAACTAGCGACAAATTCCAACTAACGAGCGTGACAGAAACATTCATATTTTGACAAAAAGATTTATATTTCAACGCGAACGACCATCGCATGCAACATTGGCACGTTATAATAAACATCTCGGGTGTTCTTATCGGCTTATCTGGTGAAAAGTGCAACGCTGCGGCCGGATACCTTGTAATTTTACGATTGTCACAAGCGACTCGACAGATCGTGTGTCGTCTTGCATCTGTTTACGGAATGGCAGAGCCATCGCGCGACGATAATACACGCCTTGTAAGCTGCACACGGATAAGATAATGTCGAATTTACACGCTCGCGCTCGGCTATCTTTTCCATTCTTTCTCTCGTTTTATTCTGTGCGTTTTCTCGAATGCAGTTTGATACCGCGAGAAACCGCGACTATTCGAGCGCGAGATTCAATAACCACGCGAAGAAAATGCGTTATTGCGTGATTAATTGGCGAATGAACTCTTGCAGAATATCCAAAGATCTGAAAATATCGAGAACAGAGTAGACGGGACGTACACTCTCGTCTATAAGTCACCGGACATTTGCTTATTTTGATCTAAACAGATATACTAGAACACAGATATACTTTTCCGGATTAATTTTATTATACAGTCTTGCTGCATGTACTCTATTTACTCTGTTTTGATAATGATACTTGAAAACAAAACTGATATTTAACGCGTATGGTCTGAATAAATATTTCAAAGTATATCAAAAGTATGTATATATATATATATATATATTTAAAAAATCGAATCGATGTATTTTGGGATGAATTGGACAGAAGCCTTCAGAAATGTGTCCAAAATCAGAAAAAAAGACTTGTGGAAGAAATTAGAAGAAGCGTGGAAAGAAATTCATTCTAAAATATTGTTAAAATTAAACGGAAGTATGCCACGGTTATTTCTGGCCTTCGTATTTGCACAAAGATATAAAATACATTATATATACATTATATAATACAACTTGGTACGATTTTTGACATGTAAACAGTTTGACATGTGTCATATTCTATATGTTATTGTCATATTCTATTTTTGATATACTTTGAAATATTTATTCAGACCATATGCGTTAAATATCAGTTTTGTTTTCAAGTATTATTATAAAACAGAGTAAATAGAGGACAATACATATAACAAGACTGTATAATAAAATTAATCCGGAAAATATCATATCTGTGTTGTAGTAACTGTTTAGATCAAAATAAGCAAGTGTCCGGTGACTTATGGACGGGAGTGTATGTATTTGGGATGAAATTCTTGAAGATTTTGCAAATTTACTCGAGACATGCTGCTTGCAAATTTCAGAGGATATTTTGTCGTCGGCAGTGAAACTTCCTCCTTTTAATTTCCTCGTGACTGGATCGCGAATTCGTGTTTCTAAAAACGTAAAATTAACCCTTTGCACTCGAAAATGTTTTTCATATCATCCACCAGTTATTTATTTACGAATCGTCACTTCGAATAAAATGACACAGCATAGTCATTCGTAAACATTTGACACGAAATTTTGTCAATTGTGTCTTTCTAACGTGCGACATAACGTTTAAATTTGAGGGCAATCATCAACATGCGCGTTTGCTAAAATATAATATACAAGAGTTAACGATACGTAGTTTCAATCTGTGGAAAAATAATATCCTCCATCTTTTAAACTTTTGTAAGAAGCAGTAAAAAAAAAAAAAGTCCAATCTATGTGAATTATTCCAACGAGCGTCGATTGACTCAAACGACTGTCTTTTCAGAAGAAATTTCGTCTTCTGAAATTCTTTCGTCCTTCTTATTATACGTTGTTATTACAGCTTTCATTCTTGGCGTCTGTTCAAATATCATACTGTTACTTCACATCGTACAATACCAATAATAATGATCAGCAAATTATAAAAAGAGGAAACAACCGTAGCTGTTAGGTACGATGTCCTCTCAACAAACAATCGAGCGCAAAGGGTTGAAAAATTGGAGCTTTGAATCGAAAAATCATTTCGACGCGCCATATATTATGGAAAACATTTTACTTTCGACATGTCGCGTGTATATTTTTTCGTATTGCGTGCATTATCAAATTTTCCCACGGGCGCATAAAAATCAGTTTGCTGACAAGAGCTTCGTTACGTCACGTTGGCTACCGATATCGTTTCCACGATGTATATTTGAAATAATAAATTGCACGAGCCGCGACGTGCACCCCGGTGGAACAGAGACGTTCGAAACATTGTTCGGCGAGAAATTTAGGGAAAAAAAAAAAAAAAACATATCCAGCACAATTGAATGTAAAAGCAGAATGTCTTCTCGTCTCGTCGCGACGCAAATGACGAGATACGTCGACTATGGACTCTTATTACGGAAACGACGTTGTAAAAACGCATTATCAACGGGACGAGAGAATCGTCTGGCATTTATCTGCGCCGCGCGCCGTTCCAAACAAGAGCAGCCGACTAAAAATATTTTGACTCGAAACAAACGCGCCTCTTGCACGGGCGTCCCAATTTCATCTATAAAGTACAATCATCTCCGAAATTATTCGTCGTTTTCAAAAACGTCTCGAGTGCATTTTTCCCTTTTTTTGTTCTGAGAGAGCAGTAATTTGATTCGACACTTACAATTAGTTCGTCTCTAGGAGATAAATACGAAGGCCGTTACTAAACTTTCAATTATAATTACGTAATTTTTTTTTTTTTTTTGATGCGAAAAAAATTACATAATTATAGTTGAAAAAATCTGCCATCTACACACGTTTATCCAGAGACAAATTGAATGTAAAACTGCCCTTCTCAGAATTAAATTAAAAAGAAAAATGTGACAAATTTGAAACATTTTTAACGCACTTGCGCTGGCAACTGATTGCGGACCATAACGAGTGACCATAACCGTGTACAATAATTCGTCGGTACGATATCACTGGATAGAAATTATTGAGAAGCAATAAATTTATTACTTGTTTTACTTGAGTATACTTGAAACTGGGAGAATATTACAATTTTCTTTGGAACAAAAAATTCTCGACGTGCGTGGCACGTCACTCCAGCGCAAGAGGTTGAAATAACAAATAGTTTCGGAGATAGTTGCATTTGCAGATTAAAATGGGACGCCTTGTATGTACCTCGGCTCTCCGTTTTCGCGTTTAATTAATCGAGTAATCCTCCGCGTCGAGCGTCTTGCAAACGAGTTTTCACAGCTGATGGATATTTCATATCAGCGGCGATTATTTATTTAACGGGCGAAATTGTTAACGTAGCCCGAAAACGAGTAATTCGCCAAGAGATTTCGATGCGAAGCCGGGGAGAAACGAGGTCGCGGGATGAATTATTCTGGATCAACATCTCGTCTCTCTCTTTCACTCTTTCTCTCTCTGTCAGTGACGTTTTCAGTTTCTCGAATTTCTTTTTTTTTGGATCTTCAACTTTCTGACGTGTTTTAACTTTGCGCCGTATCGAAACGTTTCATTTTTATCGTCGTCGCTTTTAATTTAAAATTGAACGATCGCGCGCTGCCGGAGCGCAAAATATCAAAAGTTATTCGTGAAAATGTCAGGGGGGGAGTGTTATTACTGGGAATAATTGAACCGACGCGATCCTCGAGTTAAAAGTGCAAAGTCCGATCGAAGCGATGTAGAAACTTTCGGCTCTATCCACATTCAAGCTATTTCTCTCTTGTGCACTATGAAATTTTAATACGAAAGGCGAAACGAGCCTTCGTCCCGAAACCTATCGAAATTGAATTATTTATCGACTGATGATGCCGATTGGTAAATAACGAACACGCCCCCCTTTTCTTTTTGATCTCGCGAAGGAACCAGTTTTACGAAAACAAGTGCAATTATTAACTATTTAATTATTTCGCAGAAGTGTGAAAAGAATTAGAATCGCAATCATCTTTTAACAGAGTTGGGCGAAACGTGATCTGATCGACGATCGACAATTATTGTGGAAGATCGGATTTTTATCATCATAATCGATCAAGTGATCGTTGATTAATGAACAAGAGAACTAATCAAAATCATTAATCGTGAAATGATTTTAATTACGATAGTAGTTTACTTCTACCGATAATGCTGCGTACATTTCGTCGAAGCTGCTATATTTGTTGTTGAACATCGTGTTTTGCAGTGTGCACGATTTAATCAATCAGGACGCGTTCGAAAAAAAATTTTCCATCGACTGAATAATACTCTTATCTAGTATAGTTCTCGAATATCGTTATTGGCACAGTAATCTTTTGCATGACTCGGCGAAGATGGACGATAAACTTGCCGAATGATCAAACCCTTGCGATTCCTTCACTGTCAAACGCCAAACTCGTTCTCTTGTAATAATACCAAAAATATATATATATATATATATATATATATATATATATATATATATATATCAGAGAATTGAAAACTTAAAAGAAAAAAAACTGTTTTTTATTTTACTTTATTTTAAATTTAATAACGCAGGTATTATCGCGCAGCAAAGGATACGCGAAAATATTGCACGCATATTTTGAATTTGATTCAAAACCTGTAAAAATTACAATTGAAGATCAGTGATTGAAAATTGCAAGAATTCATCAAGATTGCTGACTTGTTTTAACAACGACCAATTGATTAATGATTATTCGTTTAGTAACGTATTAAATTTACTTATTTAGTAAGATTACCAAATAATTTATATTAAATCTACATTAATCTACTTGTAATAATTTTGTAATAATATTGAATCTAATATATATCTTGCTAAATAATTTATTTAGTACGATTACTTAGTAAGTTACTGAATTATTTATTTGGTGAAATTACTTATTCAATTGTCTAGTAACCGATCACAAAAAATAATTGCGAGAAGCAATCGATTACCGCCCAACTCTTTCGGTTAATCAACAGACTCGTCACTCTCTCATCCCCTCGTTCGTTTCCATTTCAACAACAATACGTTAATAGTCGCGAATCGGACAAGAAATTTTCTTACAGAGATGTCCACTTGGTCATTGGCGAACGTTTCGTCGCGTGAAAAGCTGGCAGAGAGAGGCGCGTAATGCAAAACGGGACGGGCAGGTTGAATAAAATGGACGACAAAATACAGCGTACGGGTACGTTGTACAGAGTAACGAGGCGTATTCGCGCGGTATTGATGAAGGGATGATGGAACGTATCGAAAGCGGTATCCATCGATTATACGAGCTCCACTAAATCCGGGGGAGAGTCGGCTAGTTATTGATGCGCGTTTTCACTGCAACGATTTGTTTCGATACGCCCGTTAATAACGTTGATAACCAGATATTTTTCTTCTCTCTCTCTCTCTCTCTCTCTCTCTCTCTATTTTTTTTCTTTTTTTTAATTTCAATATTCGCGAAACAATCCACATCGCGGATTGATTGAAAATTTTTTAGAAAGCTGACTCGCACAAGTGGATTGAAATTTAATTTATTATACACGAGAGGTAGGACAAAGGAACAGCGGCCTTGCATCGTTTGCGGTGTGTCGGAATTATTTCACGATTAGTAAAATTAGTTTTCGATTGCTTGAAATGCTCATTCGAGAAGTATTACGGAGGTAGATGAATAAACACGTGTCTCGCGTGTCGCTATGATAATTATGTGTAACAGACGGTGATGTTACGTTACCAACTTCTTCAACTTCGATATTTCGACATAGATTGGCCTCGTATTGCCAGGTACAAAATTTTAAATTGAATTAGCAAGAATACTATCGAAATTTGGTACACGGTGAACCTCGAAATTCGCATCAAGAATGCTTCGATTTATTTTACAACTGTAATCCGAATAAAGTTATTTTGCTTTTCACATGCATTCATGTGTATTAATTTAAATAAATTTTAAATTATATTATATTAAATTTATTTATATTGAATTTATATTATTTAATTATAAATTTCAAGCTCTCAAGAAGCTAAAAAGAATACGTAACGAGAATGATATAATTTCAATTCTATACTTTCGATATTAATTTGTAATTTCGTACTTTTAATATTAATTTATATTTTACGTATATCTCGCCGTGTACCATTTCTGGCACAGTTCCCACGAAATTATCGACGTTGTCAACACTTTCACGGCGAGATATTTGAAATGACAGTCACAGACAGTAAGGAATATTATTTTTATGTACATATATGTGTTATAAATAATTGTATAATGTTTGTTGTCGTAGCATTATAATTTTATTAAACAGTCGAACCCTTCCAGATTTGAGCTATAATGACGGTGCCACGCACATTGAGAATCTTTTTTGTCCCAAATTGCAACATTCTCTCAGTTTTAAGTATATTCAATTATAATATTAAAACAAAAATATAAAAATAATATTAATTATAATATTAATAATAAATTTATTACTTCTCAATAATTTCTATCCAGCGATCATCATACCGACGAGTTCGAAAAGAAAGCGACGAATTATTGTATACGGTTCGGTCACTCGTTATGGTCCGCGAACTCCAGTTGCCAGCGCAACGGGTTAAAAAGGAACAACGATCTTGCTCCTGCTCAGAGTTAATATTAATTTCTGTCGTTCTGAACAGAAGCACGATTGCACAAATCTACTATTTATTTCAATCATCGTTCAAATTATAGCGATTCATACGCAGAATATTTCGACACAATTGTCCAGCGCTGTCGTTATTTTCATTTATTTATTCGTATCAATATTTTTGGACGAACGAAATCAAGTATGCCCGCCGTGAAAGTGTTAAGCATCGCAAAGGAAAGCACGATATTGAAGCGGAGCGTTCGACGCACAAGATGATTGCACGCTTCGTTCGAAATGACGTGTATCACGGATCGATTCAAGGATCGCGGGGACCGCAAGTTCGTGTACGTACTAACATCACGCGCCAGCGAGATACACGTATCACACGGCCTACTTGCCAATCTTCGCCGGGCATCCATCGTGGACGTGCAATCATTCACCTGTGACTTTCACGTTGCTCGTCATCTCATCGGATACCTCGTGTGAATCAATTTCGTCTTCGCCTTATCGCGAAACTGCTGGGATGGTTCGCTCGCCCGAGAGTTTCGAATTTCACGAATATATATTTGTTTCCCCGCGGCGGACACCGTGTACAGCCGCTCTCGTTCCCATGATCTTTCCAATTTCCATACGCTGCCGCGTGTGTCTCGGAAGAAGAAAAAAAAAAAAGAAAATTGAAAATTATCCTGACGGTATCGAAGTTCGTTCTGGATTCGAAAACGGTCTGATGTTTCAATTTTTCTGCCAATTTCGGGGAAATCTCTCCTCCACTTTCGTGTCAGTTCGATTTCCAATAAAGTTCTTCTCTTGCAATCCGGTCTCTTTCAAAGATTTAGTCCAGAAGAAATATGTTTTTTTTCTTTAACACTAAACGTGCCAACCGTGCCAACGGTCAAAAATTTGACTTAAAATTCTGCCTTCTTTCGTTCGTTTAAAAAAAAATAAATTCTTTCGTTTTATGTTAAATAAATTTAAAAGAAAGTAAATTGTTTTCTGCATTAAATTGATAATTATCCGTATTCCTTTCGTAAAAAGACCCATTATTATTGTATATACAATAGGTATGTACAGTAGGAATATACAAAAGAATAGATATATGTACAAAATGTCAATACGTTTAGTGAGTCAAATTCAATTTCGAGAGATTATCCATTTCGTAAATCTCTCCTCTCGTATTTCGATTCCAGAACGATCATTCCAAATTACAGTCTACATAATGTTTTCTCTAATGTAACTCGATTCTAAATCTGATTACCTGTCAAATTCGATTTCGACGCGACTTTTTGAACTCGGCTCCAAAGCCGACTGATTCGATCTCTAAATTCAAATCCAGGCCGGCAGTTTTATAATTTCTCGGGAAATGCCAAGTGCCAGGAAAGAAAGGAAAAAAAAGAACTGTTTTCGAATCTCGATTCGAGGAAACGCGAAAGGAAGTATCCCAAGTGTTAACCACCGTTATGTTCTCCCTAACGTGATACCTGTGTGATTTTTTTTTCTTTCCTTTCGAGTTAACACTAGAACTACCAAAATGGTCAAAATGATCATTCTGAATATTTTTGTTAAATATTTTATAGATATAAAACAGTGTACTTTTAAGGAGACTTGAACGATCCTTCATAAAAGTTTGTGTATTCTGTTTTTTACTATAAAGATTGTCTGTTCCATCTATTTTAACGTCTCTGATGGAAATTTTATGCTTTGGTCGTCGGTAATTCTAGTGTTAATGAGTAACCGATTAACAGCATCCGTGTAAAGGAAATCACGCGCACGATGCGGCGGAATCGAGTGTCAGGTAAGTGAAGCGCCGCGGACGAGCAATGAGGCACGATGATCCGAAGGAGCGAGAGAAGCGTCGCATCCACACGCGAGTTGCGTCGTCGTTATGCGCTGCGTGTGCACTATAACCGGACAGGTAACGCAAAGAATCGTTCATTTTTGGCCGATAGAAGGGAGGAGACAGACTCATCGAAGACGATGCTGTTTCAGTACGTTGGTACTGCTCTCGATGCTTTCGTTTCTTTCCTCTCCTCTCTCATTCTTTTTTTTTTTCTTGATCTTTTCTCCATACCTGTCTGTCTCTGAACGAGGAAAGGTTCGATTCGGACCGTGTATCAAGAATTGGGAAAGTGTTTGTCCCGACTCTCGGCAATTAGTCTCGCAACGCGCATGTTCAAACTGTTGCCATACTCACTACCGCATGCTGGCTTGACGGTACTTGTGTCGTTTATGCACGTTTTTCTTTTCTTTTCTTTTCTTTCTTTTTTTTTTTTTTTGCACAATTTCTGTTGTGTCACCAGCTTGATGCATTTTTTCTACCCCCCTTGGCCTTCGTACACCTCGAGACCCGCTTCGCTGGCTTTTTCGATCGTTTCCCAAGAAACCTGGCCAACCTGTTCGATCCGTTCGACTCTTGTTCGATTTTGCTGGCCCGATCGTACAGCTCGAGTTCGATCTCTTTACAGAGTTTGAAATTCTGTCGATTCGGGGGCTGGCTCGATTGAACACTTGACAAATATTCGATTTCTCTCTGATCGAATTTTAATTCTCGATCTCCTAGAGTCTTTATTGGACGTTAACATTGAACGACGAAATTGGAGAGTCTAAAAAAAGTCAAGGTTTGAACAAGGTTCACGTTTCTTTGAAGCGATTTTTCTTCTTTTTTTTTTCTTTTAATGTAAGTGTACCATTACAAGACGATAATGAATGATTTGTTGGGAAAAGTGCGGTCGGATGGCGACGACGCGGCGTGGGTCACTTGGAAAATGGCGTTGATGATAGCAATGCCGATATGCGTGATCTGCGTGGTGGTGATGGTGATTTATCACGTGCGCAAGACCCCAGAAAGGCCCGGAAACAGTGATGACTCGCAGGAGGCACCGGATCGACCCATCCTCGGCGGCGTTACCATTAGGGACATGCTGGAGATGACCACCAGCGGCAGTGGCTCAGGTAGGTCAAATTAAATTTTCCCACTGATATTCGGTTTCCCGGTTGTTTCTCGAAATATCTCAGTTAATGGTTAATTCAAATCGAATCGAACGTCGTCTAATTTGAATAATCGCGTTGTGCTTGAACGCTAAAATTAACTGGAATCGTCGAAATGACTCGGGACTTGTAATTCGAGTTCATCGATAGTTTTAGAAATTGCAGATAAAGTAAATATAATACGAACAAAGTAAGTATATAATGAAGATATTCCGAATCTCGATTTGAAATCCAGTCCAACAACTTATATACATATATATTTTAATAATATAATAATATATATTATTATTACATTATAATATATTACAGTTTATTATATTATATAATATTATAATATTATTAATAATAATTATTATTAATTATATTATATTATACAGTTTATTATATTATATATTATAATATTATTACTAATAATTACTATTATATTACATTATATTTTATATATATATATATATATATATATATAATATTATTATTTTCTCCAACGATTCACTCGAAATTCTGCTCAGTTCGGTAACACATTTGTCACGGTGCATCAACTTTTGTTAAATTATTCCACTCGATTTCTCGGGCGCAGTTGCAACACTCGCAAACGATCGGGCAGAACAGAAAAACGGAAACACGGTTCGGAGGCGCGTGCATCTGATGCTTGCACGAAGCTTGCAGCTTCGAGCTACAACGTAAGCACCGATACATACGTAGTAGTACGTAGCGTGTATCGTGTTCCACCGTGACGGCAAGGCACGCGGGACATTAACGTCCCGCACACGAGGGCCATCTTCAATCATACTGAAATTCGTGTTCTTCAATGCCCATCCTCTCCCAAGTAGGCCTGCCACTTCTGGTACAGCGGAGCATAGCCCGCCAGATTCAGCTGGTGGAAACGATCGGAAAGGGTCGCTTCGGCGAGGTCTGGCGTGGCCGTTGGAGGGGCGAGAACGTCGCCGTGAAGATCTTCAGCTCGCGCGAGGAGAGATCTTGGTTCAGGGAGGCAGAGATTTATCAGACGGTGATGCTCAGGCACGACAACATCCTGGGGTTCATCGCTGCTGATAACAAAGGTACGTGGAAAACCGTACCGCGCGCAGAACCTGTATGTATCTATGTACGTGCAACTCGAAACGACTCGAATTGAAACTCCAACAGCTCCGGCTATTGGCTATCTTCGAGAGATATACTCGACCCCTTCCGGGTAAATGCGCCTTGAAGTAATTTCTTAGGCGATTACTGGATTTTACAGAAATTTTTTCGCTGATGTATCCATCGAATTATATGTATATACGTATCTACAGTTTGTAAGTACTCGTCTGTTTTTAAATTAGGTATTACATAGGAGAGGTGAGAATAGAGTTCGAGTTAAATACACACGAGAGTTGAAACAATATTTTTTGGAACATTGAAGTGAAGAAATTCTTTTGAGATAAGACAATGTGTCTTGAAGTAATTTCTTAGGCGATTACTGGATTTTACAGAAATTTTTTCGCTGATGTATCCATCGAATTATATGTATATACGTATCTACAGTTTGTAAGTACTCGTCTGTTTTTAAATTAGGTATTACATAGGAGAGGTGAGAATAGAGTTCGAGTTAAATACACACGAGAGTTGAAACAATATCTTTTGGAACATTGAAGTGAAGAGATTCTTTTGAGATAAGACAATATGTCTTGAAGTAATTTCTTAGGTGATTACTGGATTTTCAGAAGTTTTATCGAACCTCGATTACACGTCGATTTTTATAAAATTGATATGATACATAGATAATAGTTTGTAGGTACTTGCCTGTTTTAAATTAGTTGTTACACAAAAGGGGCGAAAATAGAGTTCGAGAGTTGAAATTATTTTGTTTTGACCGTGTTAAGTTCAAATTCTTTAATTAATTTTATGAATATCATACGAGATGTGTATGGTGTATTTCTAAAATTTTATTTTTTACCTCGCAAATAGACGATGTAACGTAAATAATCACGAACTTTTCGCACGTTAATTTTTAACGAGAACAATCTAAGAACTGTACTTCGGAAGAATGTATGTGTAACGTCTTACTTTTATTTAAAAAAAGACGTTTATAAGACGATTATAAACTACCTCTTCTCATCGCGAAATATTTAACTTCAAATTTTAAACTTTGAATCTACTAAACTTGCAAGTATATTAGAAAAGTTTGATCCTGTTATGCCCCCGCTGGGACATTTTATGGAACAGCCTTTTGTTCGAGTAGATGTCTCAAGTATTCGTGAGCGCAATGAAGAATAAGAATACATCAAACGTACAGAGCGGTTCATTTTAATTTATAAATGATACCAAGTCGAATAAAAATTCAACAGATTTTCCGAGGAGTATTGTAAAAAATAAAAAACATTGCTAACGTTTTAATATAAGATCGAACTAAGAGGCAATGATGTTGAACTGTACGCGAATCACTTGATAAATCAATGAAAACATTATTGTTGCTTGCTGATAAAATATCTCTCGTTACTGTAGCAATTGCACGAATTGTACTTTTTTTTCCCGTATCCACTATTCGATAAATTATTCGATGACGTAGATATATATATATATATATATATATATATATATATATATATATATATAGTTCTGGGTCAACGGTGACCCGGTGTCGGCTACGCGAGAGTTAATTATATTTCCAAATAAAATAACAAAAAATTAAAAAGAACAGTCTATCATTCAATGACCATCCTGTGGCTCTGCTAATATTCATGTTGGAGGAATCAAGGCAAGAGAGTGATCGAGCGGGGAAGAAGTCCGGCATCTCATTGTCAGAGTGTCGGACAGAACACCCGAATCCGGAGTATAATCTGTAGTACATGTTGTATTTCACGTTCCACAGATAATGGCACGTGGACCCAGCTGTGGCTGATCACCGATTACCACGAGAAGGGCTCGCTGTTCGATTATCTGAACAGATCGACCGTGGACACGAACGGTATGATCAGGATGGCCCTGTCGATCGCCACCGGGCTGGCGCATCTTCACATGGAGATCGTCGGCACGCAGGGGAAGCCGGCCATCGCTCACAGGGATCTCAAGTCGAAGAATATCCTCGTGAAGACGAATGGTACATGCGCGATCGGCGATCTCGGATTGGCCGTCAGGCATGACGTAATAACAGACACCGTCGATATCCAGCTGAATAATCGGGTCGGCACTAAGCGGTACATGGCGCCCGAGGTAACTTATAGAAATACTCATTTCGCCATTTGTTTGTTTCTTGAAGCAGCGAGTTACGATCGCGAGAATTCTGCGAATCATGGAAACGTAGATTTACATTTCCGCGATCGTTCGTTTTTACACGAATTTCATTTTCACCTTCTCTTTGCATTTGCTTTTAGATCTGACTAGCGATTTGGCTTAAAGCATGTACAGGACGTCCTGAACTTCACTTTTTCGTTAACTTCGAACTAACGCCGATAACTATGGTTATTTGACTACCGATGATATACTATAGTCACCCAACACTATCTCGTTTGGTCACTCAATAAAATTGTCCATTTATTCTTCACTTTGGGAGAAATAAGCGCGTCTTAGATTAGAATTGCTCGATACCGCGGCAGAGAGAGCTCATTCGCACGCAAGAACATGTTTATCTATACCGTAGCAAAAAAAAGTTAAATGTCTTCGGGATGTGATTGATGAACTGAGAAAAAGAGAGACTTTGCTCGTTTTCCTTCCATTTTGGAAAAAATCGCGGAGAAACAAAAAAGTTTTCGTTCTTTAATCTATATTTATCATCTTGTGATATCATCCATCATCATCTGTATAATCCATTCGACGATGATACTGTTCAAAGTACCATCCTTTTGCAACTGTTACTCCGATTGCAGCTAGACATTGTATCAAACTACGGTTTGGTCTCTCGAGTCGAATAAACTCATCGAACAAAGCGAGAAAATCGAAAAACACATTTTTCTCTCTCACCTTCTTTAAAACGGAGCAAAAAACGAAAGACATCTCCCTCAGACTTTGTCGTTTCCTCTACACCCTCTCCAAGTTTCTGACATTTAAATTCCTTCCTTCCTTTCAATTCAACTCTTTGGCGTTCGAAATCTTTTCCAACAAAATTCTTCCTCTCTTCTATCGAAGTCAATGATATCTGACTACACTTCGACCGTCGTCGGCGCGTTGAGAAAATACAATCAAAGTCCGAAACGAAAGAAACTGTCGAAGATATGTTCCGAGAGACGTCTTCTTTACGCGAGCTGTAAAACACGTTCAATCACTATTTTCGAGATTGATGTCGGAGTTGGATGTAGGGAAGACAGGAAAAGTTAACTTCGAAGAAACTTCTTCTGCTCGCCGGATAGGTACGGCTCCTGAGAATTGTTGCCTCTGCTTTCAGGTTCTCGAAGAGACGATAAACATGAACCACTTTGATTCCTTCAAGAGGGCTGACGTGTACGCTCTCGGGCTGATCCTCTGGGAGATCGCGAGGCGGTGCAACGTTGGCGGAATTCACGACGAATATCAGCTGCCGTTTTACGACTTGGTGCCTTCTGATCCGACGATCGAGGAGATGCGTAAAGTTGTGTGCACCGACAGACAGAGGCCATCGATACCGAATCGGTGGCAGTCGATCGAGGTACGTGTTCTTTGCGAGAGCTTCTTCTAGAATGACCTTCAACTTCCATGTACTTTGCTCTTGCATCGGCAACATCCGTTTAGTATCGCAATTAGACGGAAACAAAATTTTCTATCAACGAAAAAAAATAGAAATTGCATCGAGGAAATATTGAAATGTATTTAATATCATAGACTAGAAACTAAATTCCTCGTCCTTCGATGCGTGAAATGAGGTATCTATACTAAATAAACATCACTGTTTCGGCCCTTTATTTGGCGGGTCATTTCTTTGTATTAAAATGATTGTAAGGAATGTATACCTTGTATAATTAATAGATATCATCAGTGGTTGTGAAGAGTATAATTAATCCATCTCACCGACAGTATCAAAGTACATTTGAAATGCACACAATATTAAACAGTAGAATTTCATTTCACATGCTTTTAAGAATAAGAAAGACTTGATTTACATCGTAAAGACACCATTTACATCTTATGACGCAAATTTATTACTTTGTGCTCAGAATCTGTTCCACGTTTGTCTTTTCACTGAGTCAAGATAAGTAAAGAGTATGAGATTGGTTTTTATGTAGTGTTATTTATAGATATAACTAGAACCTTTGTATCAGTATATAATTCTTAAAGAATCTTGCAATATTGTCCACCAACGTAGTTTAATTTTCTCACGTATTTGAACAGAATGTAAAATATTTTTAATGGTTTAAAGACAAACTTCCCTAATATTTATATAAATATTGCAAATATTTATTTAATAATATTAAATGTATAATATTGCAATATAATAATATTGCAATATTTATTTAATAATATTAAATGTATAAATGAAGCACTGAGATTCCAAAATGTGTCTTTTTCGACACCTAGAATTTGTGTGACTCATTATTGCTATTGTGAACAATACTTTTGTGCGTAGTGAATCATAATATTCATGGAAACAGATTTTGTTACTATGTTTCTACATAAAGACATCAGTCAAAAACTAGGTGTGCTATATACTTTCAGATTTTTACGTTTGCCTAGAGGCAGAGGCGTTTCAAAGATTTCATGGTCGTCTCTGCTCTTCTAAACGAACTATATTTTCTTTATACAATAGTACATATTAAATAGATCAACTTTGTATCCAAATGTGTTGACACAATTTTGCAAAGTTCAACGCACGAGCGAGCCTACGTTCTTTGCACTTTCGATGTAACGATAATAATCGAATGTTTTTTTGTAGAAGCTACACAACTCACGTCCTGCTCTGATCTTCTTTTCAGGCATTGCAAGTGATGTCGAAGGTCATGAAGGAGTGTTGGTATCACAACGCGGCAGCTAGACTGACCGCGCTTAGGATTAAAAAATCCCTCGCGAATTACGGCGCGATGGAGGACTTGAAGTGAAATGAGGCGGTCCGGCGGCCGATCGTCGAGACGGCCGGAGAAACGGAAGTGCTCGAAACACACGCATGGACACTCACGTTAACTGTAACACTTTTATCGCAATAAAACTTTTCAAGTGCCGTGTTACTGCGCGCGAGAGAGAAAGAAAGAAAGAGAGCGAGCGAGAACGTGAGAGAGAGCGAGAGAAAGAGCGAAAGAGAGAGAGAGAGAGAGAGAAAGGGATAAGACGCTCGGTCGAAAGTGAGAAATTCTAATAGCTGAAGCAGAGAGCCTAACGAAAGACTGGTTAAAAGAAAAAAAAGAAAAAAGAAAAAAAAATGAAAAAAAAAGAAAAGAAATAAATAAAATCGAGACGACGTTCCTTTAATAATCGCGTTGACTTTGGTCGAGTCGCAACCCTAATTTCCGAGTATCAGCTTGTACGTACGAGGTGGCAGAAGAGAGGTCGTAATCGAACAAGGATTACGTTATTTTTTTTCTTTTTTTTTTTTGGTAAAGAGATAGAAACAGGAGAAAGAAGCACATTAGCGAACGACGAGTGACAGAAACAGGGACAGGGTCGACGAAGAACGTCCAAAATAATAATGAAATATCGGGTAGAGTGGAGGGTATTTGTTCGCTGATGATCGATCGATCGATCGATCAGACAAAATGGGGATGTGTTATGAACACGGCGACACGTGTTTGGTTAATCGAATTACGATTAATAATCGTGCCTGATCACGCGTCACACACACACCTCTGCTGTATATTTATTAATAGTAACAATAAGATAGTGACGTATATAAATTTATTATATAGCGACGTTTATTGAGTAATATTAATGAATATTAAATAAATTTGTATATTAATATATACACACGTATAATTATGTATATTCGTTGTCGGGCGATCCGATTCGATTAACCGAACTGATTTCGTTATCGACTATAGTTTGCAACTGGATAGTCATACTTCAGCGAGACGATTAAACAAATGAATTGTCGCGTTCGTTCGATCGATCGACGATGATTCCCAAAAGAGAAAGAGAAAGAGAGAGATGGACTTTCCTCGTCACGCGTATTTTCGTATTTGCGTTATGGTTGAAACAACTTCAGGTGAAGATATAATGCGCCTCCGCGTCACCAATTTGATACGTTTTTTCTGCCTTTATTCCTCGTCTTTCTTTTCTTTTCTAAATTCACGCATAACCAAATTCACATCGATTCGTTCGCCAACATTTACCGGTGCGTGCATAGACTGGGTTCCTCGCGTTTCCTTTCCTTTTACAGAAGCATGTATCACACACATTGTATCACAAGAGAGATACATCCAACATATCCTTGTTTTCTCGTTCTCGCGATTAGACAGAGTCGAGCATTCGCCTCGATTCTGCACGTGTATACAGGGTAGTTAGAGAGAAAGAGAGAGAGAAAGAGAGAGAGAGAGAGCGCCAAGCAATTTATGGTTATCGAGAATAGAAATCGACTAAACACATATAGTTCAAGTATACGCGATTCTGTTTGTCATTGTAAAACGAACTATCACCAACACGAATGTTAAACGAAAAAAGAAAAGAAGACAAAAAAAATTGCATTCTTTCTTTTTGGAATTTCTTACGTTCTCTTTTATTCAGTCGAGACAAGCATCCGATATTTTTTTTTTCTTTTTGTTCGTACGCTCTTCGTTTTCAAAACGCCAACTTTTCAATTTCTTTTCTCGAAGATTTTCACAACGAATAGCCTTTTTCTTTCTTCGCAGCACGATTCTCGGTTTGGTTCGTTAACCCGTATGTTATCATACACACGCATACATCCTACACAGAGGCACACAGACCGGGTACACACGTACACGTATCCTTAGCGTTAGGCATACCCAGATGTTTTGCTCAAGACGAAATATTTTTGCGTATTTAATCGAGATATACGCGAGCTGAAGGCGGTGCGTCACGATACGCGGGACTTTCGAAGCGTGTTTCCTTTGTAACACAGGAAGGCTGAAATTGAAGGGTGCTAAGCTTAAGAATGAATGTACCGTTTGCGTGTGAAAGGGACAGACTGAGCAATTGAACGAACGGAAGACAGAGAATGGACGAGGCAGAGACTGCGAGCCCACTGACTGAAGAAAGCTAGCGAGCAAGAGAGTTTCGAAAGGAGAGAACCAAAGAGAGTGAGAAACGTGAGCGAATTGATAAAGGGGGGAGGGGGAGAGAAAAAGGAAGAAGGAAACGTAAACAAAGAGAAACATTCGAGAGAAGCTATATTTTCGTGAATTTTTTCATGGATCGATGAGAAAGGGAAACGAAGAAAGAGAGAGAAAAATGAATGAAAGAAAGAAACGAAAGAGAGTGAGAGAAACAACTGAGAACGATGCCGATGCTTAATGCGAAAAGCTTCAACTACGAACGCGTGTCCTCATCAGAATGTTCTTCATTGTCGTTCCGACTTTTTCACCAGTGATATTTTATACATTTTCTTTGAATTCGAGGAGCGTAATGAACGAATATTCGCGACTGTAACGCGCGTTTTTATGCGTCGCGGGGAAGCGAGTGATCGGCATGCGAGTACGCGTACGAGTATGTCTCTCTGCGAAGCTAAACGAAGTGTTTGGGTTAGGTCCCAAGGAACAAGGTTCGTCGAATGAAAAGAAACCCTAATCAAGAGCGTTGAACTTTCTGCGACGAAGCTGCGTGGGCACAATGTCGTCGCGGATGAGAAATAGAATAACAAACGGAACCTGAGAAGAATGAACGTCGAAGAAACTGATAGAAATGATAGAAAACTAGATCGCGTGTAAGAGGAAATCGAGAAAAAGAGAGAGAGAAAGAGAGAGAGAGAGAGAGAGAGAGAGAGAGAGAGAAAGAAAGGGAAAAGAAATCGAATCACTGTCATCCAATAGTCAGCGTGAAAAGTCCACGATTAACTTGCGATTAATTATCGTATATAAAGGGACGGAGGGTCCTTCAAACACACACATAACTATGTATTTTTGTATTGTTTTTTTACCAACCACGTCCCCGAACGGCGGGAACGTCCAACCGGTTTTTCTCTTCCGTTTTCTAAAAGGAACTTTTTCAACCTTTTCGAAACCCAAGCTGCCGCGCGAGCCTTTCACCGGAGAGAAGGTAAAGGAAGGAACGATATACTTGTCTAAGGAGAAGCTAACTATCTAAATTAAAAAAAAAAAAAAGAGAAAACATAAACAAGTCGTATCGCCAATAAGTATCTCGTTAATAAAGTTAACAGAATTCCTTTCTCCTCGTTTTCAAGCGTCACCGACCGGAGACGCGTTTACACACGTCGCGACATCGCGGACGCTGCAATTTCAAAAGACTGAACGATCTAACAATGTTCGATCATAGTAGGTAAACGATTTTATGTAAAAAAAAAAAAAAAAAAAAAAAAAAAAAAAAAAAAAAAAAAGGACAAAAAAAAAAAAAAAAAAAAAGAAGAAGAAGAAAAAAAAAAGGACGAATAAAATAGCCGCCGACTGCAAACCGAGTCTCGCGCGGCTCTTCTTTTTCTTTTTCAAACGAACGAGTGCTTCTTCGTCCGTGGAAACGCTTCGTTCGTTCCGCCGGGCGTTCTTCTCGTACACATTCCTATTACGACGTAGGTTAATTTACGATACTATAAATAATAAACGATACATAGAGTTACTCGTGCGTCGATGCAGTTCCATCGGCGAGTTCGTGCGTTTTCTTTTTTCTTTTTTTTTCTTTTTTTTTTTTTCGAAATGAACCGCCTCGCCCGTGGAACTTCTCTCGTCGACGATGAAACGCGGTCCCGCAGGTGTTTCCATATTGCTAGTACAATTTTGTGCCAATAACAGATGTCGAATGTTAACTAAAGTGAGAGTGAGAGTGTGAGAGAAAGAGAGAGAGAGAGAGAGAAAGGATACCAGTTACAATATAATGTAATTACAGAGCGTGCGCGCTCTTACGCAAGTACATACACACACAGGTTCGTTCGAGAAAAAATATCTTCGATTTTTTACTTGTTCGAGTCGCTCAAGTTACAGTCAGTTTTGCCAAGTGCTTTTCCTTACTCCACCCACCACTCCAACGCGTTTTATACGAAGTGTTACTCTAGACAAGTCTAGAAGAGACTTTTTTTTTTATCGAGAATATCGCGCCAAACTTTTTTATATAGCGTACGACATCCACGCGTGGAAACAAACGAGAGATGTTCAACAGCACAGACAAGTTGACCAGCGAGCTACGAGTCTCAATTTCTCTCGATTGACAATTTTTATTAACGTAAAAATCGACTGGTACAATATACGTAACTATACTCTTTAAGCAGTGTTATATATAATATAGGGTAGACGAAGATGCCTTATAACTCTAAACGAAGTCATTTTCAAATCTCTTTTTTTTTTTTTTTTTGTTCTCTCATTCGGAGCATTTGTCGAACCATTCAAGACCAAGTGCAACGAGAATATAATTGAACACGTTAAGCGTCTCTAGGGATCGGCCACAGCATTTGGAGATTAAATTTTGATTGTGAGATTAAGCATTTCGTATCGGTTTTCGTTCAATCAAAGCTTTCAGGAAAGGAATATGATATTTGAACAAAAATATTAATGTATTTTATTAAAAGAATATAAACAAGGCTCGGCAAAATTAAATCGCTTGATGCAGCACTTTTCGATTCTATTAGCATTTTCTCATAATAAAAAACTTCGAATTTATGCCCAGCAACAAATTTCGTAGATCTACTTCGATAATGAAAGAAACTAAGCTATGTTTCTTATTTTTCGTAAATACCTGATGCGGTCGTCTCCACTTGACAACAGAATACGCTTAACGTGTTGATAATAAATTTATAATTTGAGAACAAAAAAAAAAAAAAAAA